>NW_022262814.1:90000-107500 GCF_002021735.2 Oncorhynchus kisutch
TCTGATTTGCCGTTGCCCCCGGATACAGACAGGTTTTAATCTGAAAACCAACCAACAGCTCACCTCGGAACACACACGAGCATCATAATTAAAAAAGTCAGCCCTGTTGGGAAGCTGGGAGCTGATAGGAGGGTTTGTTCCTGTACTGTTATATATGTCGTGGATACATATATCAAAGGACAGGTGTGATGAAAGACAGTTTGTGGACAGTTGTTATGAGTTGGGGATGTTGTTTGAGGGAACAGAAGGACATTGTTTGAGGAAAAAGTATCTATGGACTTTGTTTTATACATGGTTTTCATTGTTATTACAGAAATAACAGTATGTAATGACAGTATGTAATAACAGTATGTAATAACAGTATGTAATGAGTATGTAATAACAGTATGTAATAACAGTATGTAATGAGTATGTAATAACAGTATGTAATAACAGTATGTAATAACAGTATGTAATAACAGTATGTAATAACAGTATGTAATGAGTATGTAATAACAGTATGTAATAACAGTATGTAATAACAGTATGTAATGAGTATGTAATAACAGTATGTAATAACAGTATGTAATAACAGTATGTAATAACAGTATGTAATAACAGTATGTAATAACAGTATGTAATGAGTATGTAATAACAGTATGTAATAACAGTATGTAATAACAGTATGTAATGAGTATGTAATAACAGTATGTAATAACAGTATGTAATAACAGTATGTAATGAGTATGTAATAACAGTATTGAATGAGTATGTAATAACAGTATGTAATAACAGTATGTAATGAGTATGTAATAACAGCATGTAATAACAGTATGTAATAACAGTATGTAATAACAGTATGTAATGAGTATGTAATAACAGTATGTAATAACAGTATGTAATAACAGTATGTAATGAGTATGTAATAACAGTATGTAATAACAGTATGTAATAACAGTATGTAATGAGTATGTAATAACAGTATGTAATAACAGTATGTAATAACAGTATGTAATAAGTATGTAATAACAGTATGTAATAACAGTATGTAATAACAGTATGTAATGAGTATGTAATAACAGTATGTAATAATAGTATGTAATAACAGTATGTAATAACAGTATGTAATAACAGTATGTAATGAGTATGTAATGACAGTATGTAATAACAGTATGTAATGAGTATGTAATGAGTATGTAATAACAGTATGTAATAACAGTATGTAATAACAGTATGTAATGAGTATGTAATAACAGTATGTAATAACAGTATGTAATGAGTATGTAATGAGTATGTAATAACAGTATGTAATGAGTATGTAATAACAGTATGTAATGACAGTATGTAATGAGTATGTAATAACAGTATGTAATGAGTATGTAATAACAGTATGTAATAACAGTATGTAATGAGTATGTAATGAGTATGTAATAACAGTATGTAATAACAGTATGTAATGACAGTATGTAATGACAGTTTTTATTTTTTATTTTATTTTATTTCACCTTTATTTAACCAGGTAGGCTAGTTGAGAACAAGTTCTCATTTGCAACTGCGACCTGGCCAAGATAAAGCATAGCAGTGTGAGCATACAACAAAGAGTTACACATGGAGTAAACAATTAACAAGTCAATAACACAGTAGAAAACAAAGGGGGGGTCTATATACAATGTGTGCAAAAGGCATGAGGAGGTAGGCAAATAATTACAATTTTGCAGATTAACACTGGAGTGATAAATGATCAGATGGTCATGTACAGGTAGAGATATTGGTGTGCAGAAGAGCAGAAAAGTAAATAAATAAAAACAGTATGGGGATGAGGTAGGTGAAAAGGGTGGGCTATTTACCAATAGACTATGTACAGCTGCAGCGATCGGTTAGCTGCTCAGATAGCTGATGTTTGAAGTTGGTGAGGGAGATAAAAGTCTCCAACTTCAGCAATTTTTGCAATTCGTTCCAGTCACAGGCAGCAGAGTACTGGAACGAAAGGCGGCCAAATGAGGTGTTGGCTTTAGGGATGATCAGTGAGATACACCTGCTGGAGCGCGTGCTACGGATGGGTGTTGCCATCGTGACCAGTGAGCTGAGATAAGGCGGAGCTTTACCTAGCATAGACTTGTAGATGACCTGGAGCCAGTGGGTCTGGCGACGAATATGTAGCGAGGGCCAGCCGACTAGAGCATACAAGTCGCAGTGGTGGGTGGTATAAGGTGCTTTAGTGACAAAACGGATGGCACTGTGATAGACTGCATCCAGTTTGCTGAGTAGAGTGTTGGAAGCCATTTTGTAGATGACATCGCCGAAGTCGAGGATCGGTAGGATAGTCAGTTTTACTAGGGTAAGCTTGGCGGCGTGAGTGAAGGAGGCTTTGTTGCGGAATAGAAAGCCGACTCTTGATTTGATTTTCGATTGGAGATGTTTGATATGAGTCTGGAAGGAGAGTTTGCAGTCTAGCCAGACACCTAGGTACTTATAGACGTCCACATATTCTAGGTCGGAACCATCCAGGGTGGTGATGCTAGTCGGGCATGCAGGTGCAGGCAGCGACCGGTTGAAAAGCATGCATTTGGTTTTACTAGCGTTTAAGAGCAGTTGGAGGCCACGGAAGGAGTGTTGTATGGCATTGAAGCTTGTTTGGAGGTTAGATAGCACAGTGTCCAAAGACGGGCCGAAAGTATATAGAATGGTGTCGTCTGCGTAGAGGTGGATCAGGGAATCGCCCGCAGCAAGAGCAACATCATTGATATACACAGAGAAAAGAGTCGGCCCGAGAATTGAACCCTGTGGCACCCCCATAGAGACTGCCAGAGGACCGGACAGCATGCCCTCCGATTTGACACACTGAACTCTGTCTGCAAAGTAATTGGTGAACCAGGCAAGGCAGTCATCCGAAAAACCGAGGCTACTGAGTCTGCCGATAAGAATATGGTGATTGACAGAGTCGAAAGCCTTGGCAAGGTCGATGAAGACGGCTGCACAGTACTGTCTTTTATCGATGGCGGTTATGATATCGTTTAGTACCTTGAGTGTGGCTGAGGTGCACCCATGACCGGCTCGGAAACCAGATTGCACAGCGGAGAAGGTACGGTGGGATTCGAGATGGTCAGTGACCTGTTTGTTGACTTGGCTTTCGAAGACCTTAGATAGGCAGGGCAGGATGGATATAGGTCTGTAACAGTTTGGGTCCAGGGTGTCTCCCCCTTTGAAGAGGGGGATGACTGCGGCAGCTTTCCAATCCTTGGGGATCTCAGACGAGATGAAAGAGAGGTTGAACAGGCTGGTAATAGGGGTTGCGACAATGGTGGCAGATAGTTTCAGAAATAGAGGGTCCAGATTGTCAAGCCCAGCTGATTTGTACGGGTCCAGGTTTTGCAGCTCTTTCAGAACATCTGCTATCTGGATTTGGGTAAAGGAGAACCTGGAGAGGCTTGGGCGAGGAGCTGCGGGGGGGGCGGAGCTGTTGGCCGAGGTTGAAGTAGCCAGGCGGAAGGCATGGCCAGCCGTTGAGAAATGCTTATTGAAGTTTTCGATAATCATGGATTTATCAGTGGTGACCGTGTTACCTAGCCTCAGTGCAGTGGGCAGCTGGGAGGAGGTGCTCTTGTTCTCCATGGACTTCACAGTGTCCCAGAACTTTTTGGAGTTGGAGCTACAGGATGCAAACTTCTGCCTGAAGAAGCTGGCCTTAGCTTTCCTGACTGACTGCGTGTATTGGTTCCGGACTTCCCTGAACAGTTGCATATCACGGGGACTATTCGATGCTATTGCAGTCCGCCACAGGATGTTTTTGTGCTGGTCGAGGGCAGTCAGGTCTGGGGTGAACCAAGGGCTGTATCTGTTCTTAGTTCTGCATTTTTTGAACGGAGCATGCTTATCTAAAATGGTGAGGAAGTTACTTTTAAAGAATGACCAGGCATCCTCAACTGACGGGATGAGGTCAATGTCCTTCCAGGATACCCGGGCCAGGTCGATTAGAAAGGCCTGCTCACAGAAGTGTTTAGGGAGCGTTTGACAGTGATGAGGGGTGGTCGTTTGACTGCGGCTCCGTAGCGGATACAGGCAATGAGGCAGTGATCGCTGAGATCCTGGTTGAAGACAGCGGAGGTGTATTTGGAGGGCCAGTTGGTCAGGATGACGTCTATGAGGGTGCCCTTGTTTACAGAGTTAGGGTTGTACCTGGTGGGTTCCTTGATGATTTGTGTGAGATTGAGGGCATCTAGCTTAGATTGTAGGACTGGCGGGGTGTTAAGCATATCCCAGTTTAGGTCACCTAACAGAACAAACTCTGAAGCTAGATGGGGGGCGATCAATTCACAAATGGTGTCCAGGGCACAGCTGGGAGCTGAGGGGGGTCGGTAGCAGGCGGCAACCGTGAGAGACTTATTTCTGGAGAGAGTAATTTTCAAAATTAGTAGTTCGAACTGTTTGGGTATGGACCTGGAAAGTATGACATTACTTTGCAGGCTATCTCTGCAGTAAACTGCAACTCCTCCCCCTTTGGCAGTTCTATCTTGACGGAAGATGTTATAGTTGGGTATGGAAATCTCTGAATTTTTGGTGGCCTTCCTGAGCCAGGATTCAGACACAGCAAGGACATCAGGGTTAGCAGAGTGTGCTAAAGCAGTGAGTAAGACAAACTTAGGGAGGAGGCTTCTGATGTTGACATGCATGAAACCAAGGCTTTTTCGATCACAGAAGTTAACAAATGAGGGTGCCTGGGGACATTCAGGGCCTGGGTTTACCTCCACATCACCCGCGGAACAGAGAAGGAGTAGTATGAGGGTGCGGCTAAAGGCTATCAAAACTGGTCGCCTAGAGCGTTGGGGACAGAGAATAAGAGGAGCAGGTTTCTGGGCATGGTAGAATATATTCAGGGCATAATGCGCAGACAGGGGTATGGTGGGGTGCGGGTACAGCGGAGGTAAGCCCAGGCACTGGGTGATGATGAGAGAGGTTGTATCTCTGGACATGCTGGTAGTAATGGGTGAGGTCACCGCATGTGTGGGAGGTGGGACAAAGGAGTTATCAGGGGTATGAAGAGTGGAACTAGGGGCTCCATTGTGAACTAAAACAATGATAACTAACCTGAACAACAGTATACAAGGCATATTGACATTTGAGAGAGACATACAGCGAGGCATACAGTAATCACAGGTGTTGAATTGGGAAAGCTAGCTAAAACAGTAGGTGAGACAACAGCTAATCAGCTAGCACAACAACAGCAGGTAAAATGGCGTAGACTAGGCAACGGGGCCAACAGATAAAACAAACAAGCAGAATGGAGTACCGTGATTAATGGACAGTCCAGCGTGCATCAGCTATGTAGCCAAGAGATCAGTGTCCAGGGGGCAGCGGTGGATGGGGCAGGGAAGCTGGACTGGCGAGTGTTATCCAGGTAAAAAAAAAACTAACAATGACTAAATAGCTTGTAGCTAGTTAGCTGGTTAGCTTCTGGAGGTTTTTGAGTGTGTTCTAAAAATAAATAAATAAATAATAGTGATTCCGTATCACATTGGGTGAGGCAGGTTTCCGGAAGGTATAAACAAATTAAAAGTCAAAAGAGATAGAAAGTAAATATGGGTCCGGTGGGCGTTTGGGACGCGGCGATTCAGGCGGTTAGCAGGCCTGTGCTAACAAGCTAACAGTTTGTAGGCCCGGGCTAGACAAGGTAGCAGTTAGCGGACCGGAGCTGGACAAGCTAGCAGTTAGCAGGCCGAATTAGCAAGCAGGGAGATAGCGAGGGCTAGAGAGTTAGTTATGTAATAACAGTATGTAATAACAGTATGTAATAACAGTATGTAATAACAGTATGTAATAACAGTATGTAATGAGTATGATATAACAGTATGTAATAACAGTATGTAATAACAGTATGTAATAACAGTATGTAATAACAGTATGTAATAACAGTATGTAATGAGTATGATATAACAGTATGTAATGAGTATGTAATAACAGTATGTAATGAGTATGATATAACAGTATGTAATGAGTATGTAATAACAGTATGTAATGAGTATGTAATGAGTATGTAATAACAGTATGTAATGAGTATGATATAACAGTATGTAATGAGTATGTAATAACAGTATGTAATGAGTATGTAATGAGTATGTAATAACAGTATGTAATGAGTACGTAATAACAGTATGTAATGAGTATGTAATGAGTATGTAATGAGTATGATATAACAGTATGTAATGAGTATGTAATGAGTATGTAATGAGTATGATATAACAGTATGTAATAACAGTATGTAATGAGTATGTAATGAGTATGTAATAACAGTATGTAATGACAGTATGTAATGAGTATGTAATAACAGTACGTAATGAGTATGTAATAACAGTATGTAATAACAGTATGTAATAACAGTATGTAATAACAGTATGTAATGAGTATGTAATGACAGTATGTAATGAGTATGTAATAACAGTATGTAATGACAGTATGTAATGAGTATGTAATAACAGTATGTAATGAGTATGTAATAACAGTATGTAATGAGTATGTAATAACAGTATGTAATAACAGTATGTAATAACAGTATGTAATAACAGTATGTAATAACAGTATGTAATAACAGTATGTAATGAGTATGTAATAACAGTATGTAATGAGTATGTAATAACTGTATGTAATAACAGTATGTAATGAGTATGTAATAACAGTATGTAATGAGTATGTAATAACAGTATGTAATGAGTATGTAATAACAGTATGTAATAACAGTATGTAATGAGTATGTAATAACAGTATGTAATAACAGTATGTAATGAGTATGTAATAACAGTATGTAATGAGTATGTAATAACAGTATGTAATAACAGTATGTAATGAGTATGTAATAACAGTACGTAATGAGTATGTAATAACAGTATGTAATAACAGTATGTAATAACAGTATGTAATAACAGTATGTAATGAGTATGTAATAACAGTATGTAATGAGTATGTAATAACAGTATGTAATGAGTATGTAATAACAGTATGTAATAACAGTATGTAATGAGTATGTAATAACAGTATGTAATGAGTATGTAATAACAGTATGTAATGAGTATGTAATAACAGTATGTAATAACAGTATGTAATGAGTATGATATAACAGCATGTAATGGGTAATACCCCAAACACACCCTTTCCCCATATAGTGTTCCTTATTCCCCATATAGTAGACAGAAGTATTATACCAGAAGTCTTCACAAGTATAGTAAACCAACTAAAATTCAGAGAAGTGAGGACATTTTGCCGGTCCTCACTTGAATAAAAGGCTAAATTAGGCTTATGAAATAGGGTTAGGCTTAGAATTATGGTTAGGTTTAGGGTTAGGTTTAGGGTTGGGGTTGGGGTTGGGGTTAGGTTTAGGGTTAGGGGTTAGGGTCGGGGTTAGGTTTAGGGTTGGGGTTTGGGTTGGCGTTAGGTTTAGGGTTAGGTTTAGGGTTGTGGTTTGGGTTGGGGTTAGGTTTAGGGTTAGGGGTTAGGGTTGGGGTTGGGGTTAGGGGTTTAGGTTGGGGTTAGGTTTAGGGTTAGGTTTAGGGTTGGGGTTGGGGTTAGGGGTTTAGGTTGGGGTTGGGGTTAGGGTTGGGGTTAGGGTTAGGTTTAGTTTTAGTGTTGGGGTTGCGGTTAGGTTTAGGGTTGGGGTTTGGTTTAGGGTTTGGTTTAGGATTAGGTTTAGGGTTAGGTTTAGGGTTGGGGTTAGGGTTGGGGTTCAGCTTAGGTTTAGGGTTAGGTTAGGGTTAGGTTTAATGTTGGGGTTTGGGTTAGTTTAGGGTTGGGGTTCAGGTTAGGTTTAGGTTTAGGGTTAGGTTGGGGTTGGGGTTAGGGTTAGGGTTAGGGTTAGGGTTGGGGTTAGGGTTAGGGTTAAGGTTGGGCTTAGGGTTAAGGTTAAGGTTGGGCTTAGGGTTAGGGGTTTGGGGCTAGGTTTAGGGCTGGGGTTAGGGTTTGTTTGGGGTTGGGGTTAGGGTTAGGGTTACGGTTAAGGTTAAGGTTAAGGTTGGGGTTAGGGTTAGGTTTAGGGTTAGGGGTTAAGGTTAAGGTTAAGGTTAGGGTTAGGGTTAGGGGTTAAGGTTAAGGTTAAGGTTAAGGTTAGGGTTAGGGTTAGGGGTTAAGGTTAAGGTTAAGGTTAAGGTTAAGGTTAGGGTTAGGGGTTAAGGTTAAGGTTAAGGTTAGGGTTAGGGGTTAAGGTTAAGGTTAGGGTTAGGGTTAGGGTTAGGGGTTAAGGTTACGGTTACGGTTAGGGTTAGGGGTTAAGGTTAAGGTTAGGGTTAGGGTTAGGGGTTAAGGTTAAGGTTAGGGTTAGGGTTAGGTTAAGTGTTTGGATTATGGTCAGTGGTGGAAAAAGTACCCACTTCATACTTGAGTAAAAGTAAAGATACCTTAACAGAAAATGAACAGCAGTTCGACAGATACAACGACACAGAGTTACACATGGAGTAAAACAAACATACAGTCAATAATACAGTATAAACAAGTCTATATACAATGTGAGCAAATGAGGTGAGAAGGGAGGTAAATGCAAAAAAGGCCATGGTGGCAAAGTAAATACAATATAGCAAGTAAAACACTGGAATGGTAGTTTTGCAATGGAAGAATGTGCAAAGTAGAAATAAAAATAATGGGGTGCAAAGGAGCAGTTTTGATCAGCGAGCTGAGATAAGGGGGGACTTTACCTAGCAGGGTCTTGTAGATGACATGGAGCCAGTGGGTTTGGCGACGAGTATGAAGCGAGGGCCAGCCAACGAGAGCGTACAGGTCGCAATGGTGGGTAGTATATGGGGCTTTGGTGATAAAACGGATTGCACTGTGATAGACTGCATCCAATTTGTTGAGTAGGGTATTGGAGGCTATTTTGTAAATGACATCGCCAAAGTTGAGGATTGGTAGGATGGTCAGTTTTACAAGGGTATGTTTGGCAGCATGAGTGAAGGATGCTTTGTTGCGAAATAGGAAGCCAAT
The DNA here is from genome assembly GCF_002021735.2 of Oncorhynchus kisutch. Classification (NCBI taxonomy): domain Eukaryota; kingdom Metazoa; phylum Chordata; class Actinopteri; order Salmoniformes; family Salmonidae; genus Oncorhynchus; species Oncorhynchus kisutch. Next base: position 98,938 of record NW_022262814.1, read on the forward strand.
TCTAGATTTAACTTTGGATTGGAGATGTTTGATATGGGTCTGGAAGGAGAGTTTACAGTCTAACCAGACACCTAAGTATTTGTAGTTGTCCACGTATTCTAAGTCAGAGCCGTCCAGAGTAGTGATGTTGGACAGGCGGGTAGGTGCAGGTAGCGATCGGTTGAAGAGCATGCATTTAGTTTTACTTGTATTTAAGAGCAATTGGAGGCCACGGAAGGAGAGTTGTATGGCATTGAAGCTTGCCTGGAGGGTTGTTAACACAGTGTCCAAAGAAGGGCCGGAAGTATACAGAATGGTGTCGTCTGCGTAGAGGTGGATCAGGGACTCACCAGCAGCAAGAGCGACCTCATTGATGTATACAGAGAAGAGAGTCGGTCCAAGAATTGAACCCTGTGGCACCCCCATAGAGACTGCCAGAGGTCCGGACAGCAGACCCTCCGATTTGACACACTGAACTCTATCAGAGAAGTAGTTGGTGAACCAGGCAAGGCAATCATTTGAGAAACCAAGAGTGTCGAGTCTGCCGATGAGGATATGGTGATTGACAGAGTCGAAAGCCTTGGCCAGATCAATGAATACGGCTGCACAGTAATGTTTCTTATCGATGGCGGTTAAGATATCGTTTAGGACCTTGAGCGTGGCTGAGGTGCACCCATGACCAGCTCTGAAACCAGATTGCATAGCAGAGAAGGTATGGTGAGATTCGAAATGGTCGGTAATCTGTTTGTTGACTTGGCTTTCGAAGACCTTAGAAAGGCACGGTAGGATAGATATAGGTCTGTAGCAGTTTGGGTCAAGAGTGTCCCCCCCTTTGAAGAGGGGGATGACTGCAGCTGCTTTCCAATCTTTGGGAATCTCAGACGACACGAAAGAGAGGTTGAACAGGCTAGTAATAGGGGTGGCAACAATTTCGGCAGATAATTTTAGAAAGAAAGGGTCCAGATTGTCTAGCCCGGCTGATTTGTAGGGGTCCAGATTTTGCAGCTCTTTCAGAACATCAGCTGAATGGATTTGGGAGAAGGAGAAATGGGGAAGGCTTGGGCGAGTTGCTGTTGGGGGTGCAGTGCTGTTGTCCGGGGTAGGAGTAGCCAGGTGGAAAGCATGGCCAGCCGTAGAAAAATGCTTATTGAAATTCTCAATTATGGTGGATTTATCAGTGGTGACAGTGTTTCCTATCTTCAGTGCAGTGGGCAGCTGGGAGGAGGTGTTCTTATTCTCCATGGACTTTACAGTGTCCCAGAACTTTTTTGAGTTAGTGTTGCAGGAAGCAAATTTCTGCTTGAAAAAGCTAGCCTTGGCTTTTCTAACTGCCTGTGTATAATGGTTTCTAGCTTCCCTGAACAGCTGCATATCACGGGGGCTGTTCGATGCTAATGCAGAACGCCATAGGATGTTTTTGTGTTGGTTAAGGGCAGTCAGGTCTGGGGAGAACCAAGGGCTATATCTGTTCCTGGTTCTAAATTTCTTGAATGGGGCATGTTTATTTAAGATGGTTAGGAAGGCATTTAAAAAAAATAACCAGGCATCCTCTACTGACGGGATGAGATCAATATCCTTCCAGGATACCCCGGCCAGGTCGATTAGAAAGGCCTGCTCGCAGAAGTGTTTCAGGGAGCGTTTTACAGTGATGAGTGGAGGTCGTTTGACCGCTGACCCATTACGGATGCAGGCAATGAGGCAGTGATCGCTGAGATCTTGGTTGAAGACAGCAGAGGTGTATTTAGAGGGGAAGTTGGTTAGGATGATATCTATGAGGGTGCCCGTGTTTAAGGCTTTGGGGAGGTACCTGGTAGGTTCATTGATAATTTGTGTGAGATTGAGGGCATCAAGTTTAGATTGTAGGATGGCTGGGGTGTTAAGCATGTTCCAGTTTAGGTCGCCTAGCAGCACGAACTCTGAAGATAGATGGGGGGCAATCAGTTCACATATGGTGTCCAGAGCACAGCTGGGGGCAGAGGGTGGTCTATAGCAGGCGGCAACGGTGAGAGACATTGTTTTTAGAGAGGTGGATTTTTAAAAGTAGAAGTTCAAATTGTTTGGTTACAGACCTGGATAGTAGGACAGAACTCTGCAGGCTATCTTTGCAGTAGATTGCAACACCGCCCCCTTTGGCAGTTCTATCTTGTCTGAAAATGTTGTAGTTTGGAATTAAAATGTCTGAATTTTTGGTGGTCTTCCTAAGCCAGGATTCAGACACAGCTAGAACATCCGGGTTGGCAGAGTGTGCTAAAGCAGTGAATAGAACAAACTTAGGGAGGAGGCTTCTAATGTTAACATGCATAAAACCAAGGCTATTACGGTTACAGAAGTCGTCAAAAGAGAGCGCCTGGGGAATAGGAGTGGAGCTAGGCACTGCAGGGCCTGGATTCACCTCTACATCGCCAGAGGAACATAGGAGGAGTAGAATAAGGGTACGGCTAAAAGCTATGAGAATTGGTCGTCTAGAACGTCTGGAACATAGAGTAAAAGGAGGTTTCTGGGGGCGATAAAATAGCATCAAGGTATAATGTACAGACAAATGTATGGTAGGATGTGAATACAGTGGAGGTAAACCTAGGTATTGAGTGATGAAGAGAGAGATATTGTCTCTAGAAACATCGTTGAAACCAGGAGATGTCATTGCATGTGTGGGTGGTGGAACTAATAGGTTGGATAAGGTATAGTGAGCAGGACTAGAGGCTCTACAGTGAAATAAGCCAATAAACACTAACCAGAACAGCAATGGACAAGACATATTGACATTAAGGAGAGGCATGCTTAGTCGAGTGATCAAAAGGGTCCGGTGAGTGGAGAGGTTGGTTGGTGATTTAGACAGCTAGCCAGGGCATCGGTAGCAAGCTAGCATAGGATGGAGGTCTGTTGTTAGCCACCTCTTGCGTTCCGACAGTAGATTAGTGGGGTTCCGTATGGTAGAGGGGATTAATCCAAATCACACAACAACAACAAAAATAAAAACAATAGATATAGTTATAGAGGCCCAAGAAGAAAACATAATAATAATAATAAAAAATAAAAAATTGTCCGATTGTCTATTCAGATAGCAGCCGGTAAGACAGCTAACGGTTAGCAGGCCGCAGATGGGCGTTCGGGTAACGTCGCGACGGAGGAGCCAGCCGAATAACTCCTTCGGGTAGATAACGTCGGCAGTCCAGTTGTGAAGGCCCGGTGGGGCTCCGCGAAGGCAGTAAAACGGGTCCGGATAGGTGACTGCAGCCCAGGTGTGATTGATGGAACTCAGGAGTGATTGACGGAGCTTGCTAGCTCCGGAATAATTGATGTTTGCTCCGGAATCGACGAAGGCCGATAGTCACACGGATAGCAGCTAGCTAGCTGTGAGATCCGGGTATGAATGTCCAGAGAGCAGTCGAAATCCAGGGACATGGAGAGAAAAATTGGTCCGGTATGTTCCGTTCCGAGCCGCGCTGCGCCGTACAGAACTGGCGATAGATTTTCGAGCTAAAGGATAGCTGATGACCACAAACCGTGGTTAGCTGAATACTAACGATTTGCCAGTAAAGGAGCTAACTAGCTTCTGAACTAGCTTCTGGATTAGCTTCTGGCTAGTTTCAGGCTAGCTTCTTGGAGGATTACAGATCTGAGGTAAATAATACTTTTTTATAAATATACATTGGTGAGGCGGGTTGCAGGAGAGTGTTTTGAAGATGAGTTGATGGAAAATAAAAATAAAATGTATGTGAAAAAGTTGTAAATATATATATATATACAGGACACGACAAGACGAGGACAAAAGACGTCTGAACTGCTATGCCACCTTGGACGGATAAGTGGTGATTGACAGAGTCGAAAGCCTTGGCCAGATCAATGAATATGGCTGCACAGTAATGTTTCTTATCGATGGTGGTTAAGATATCGTTTAGGACCTTGAGCGTGGCTGAGGTGCACCCATGACCAGCTCTGAAACCAGATTGCATAGCAGAGAAGGTATGGTGAGATTCGAAATGGTCGGTAATCTGTTTGTTGACTTGGCTTTCGAAGACCTTAGAAAGGCACGGTAGGATAGATATAGGTCTGTAGCAGTTTGGGTCAAGAGTGTCCCCCCCTTTGAAGAGGGGGATGACTGCAGCTGCTTTCCAATCTTTGGGAATCTCAGACGACACGAAAGAGAGGTTGAACAGGCTAGTAATAGGGGTGGCAACAATTTCGGCAGATAATTTTAGAAAGAAAGGGTCCAGATTGTCTAGCCCGGCTGATTTGTAGGGGTCCAGATTTTGCAGCTCTTTCAGAACATCAGCTGAATGGATTTGGGAGAAGGAGAAATGGGGAAGGCTTGGGCGAGTTGCTGTTGGGGGTGCAGTGCTGTTGTCCGGGGTAGGAGTAGCCAGGTGGAAAGCATGGCCAGCCGTAGAAAAATGCTTATTGAAATTCTCAATTATGGTGGATTTATCAGTGGTGACAGTGTTTCCTATCTTCAGTGCAGTGGGCAGCTGGGAGGAGGTGTTCTTATTCTCCATGGACTTTACAGTGTCCCAGAACTTTTTTGAGTTAGTGTTGCAGGAAGCAAATTTCTGCTTGAAAAAGCTAGCCTTGGCTTTTCTAACTGCCTGTGTATAATGGTTTCTAGCTTCCCTGAACAGCTGCATATCACGGGGGCTGTTCGATGCTAATGCAGAACGCCATAGGATGTTTTTGTGTTGGTTAAGGGCAGTCAGGTCTGGGGAGAACCAAGGGCTATATCTGTTCCTGGTTCTAAATTTCTTGAATGGGGCATGTTTATTTAAGATGGTTAGGAAGGCATTTAAAAAAAATAACCAGGCATCCTCTACTGACGGGATGAGATCAATATCCTTCCAGGATACCCCGGCCAGGTCGATTAGAAAGGCCTGCTCGCAGAAGTGTTTCAGGGAGCGTTTTACAGTGATGAGTGGAGGTCGTTTGACCGCTGACCCATTACGGATGCAGGCAATGAGGCAGTGATCGCTGAGATCTTGGTTGAAGACAGCAGAGGTGTATTTAGAGGGGAAGTTGGTTAGGATGATATCTATGAGGGTGCCCGTGTTTAAGGATTTGGGGAGGTACCTGGTAGGTTCATTGATAATTTGTGTGAGATTGAGGGCATCAAGTTTAGATTGTAGGATGGCTGGGGTGTTAAGCATGTTCCAGTTTAGGTCGCCTAGCAGCACGAACTCTGAAGATAGATGGGGGGCAATCAGTTCACATATGGTGTCCAGAGCACAGCTGGGGGCAGAGGGTGGTCTATAGCAGGCGGCAACGGTGAGAGACTTGTTTTTAGAGAGGTGGATTTTTAAAAGTAGAAGTTCAAATTGTTTGGGTACAGACCTGGATAGTAGGACAGAACTCTGCAGGCTATCTTTGCAGTAGATTGCAACACCGCCCCCTTTGGCAGTTCTATCTTGTCTGAAAATGTTGTAGTTTGGAATAAAAATTTCTGAATTTTTGGTGGTCTTCCTAAGCCAGGATTCAGACACAGCTAGAACATCCGGGTTGGCAGAGTGTGCTAAAGCAGTGAATAGAACAAACTTAGGGAGGAGGCTTCTAATGTTAACATGCATGAAACCAAGGCTATTACGGTTACAGAAGTCGTCAAAAGAGAGCGCCTGGGGAATAGGAGTGGAGCTAGCCACTGCAGGGCCTGGATTCACCTCTACATCGCCAGAGGAACATAGGAGGAGTAGAATAAGGGTACGGCTAAAAGCTATGAGAATTGGTCGTCTAGAACGTCTGGAACATAGAGTAAAAGGAGGTTTCTGGGGGCGATAAAATAGCATCAAGGTATAATGTACAGACAAATGTATGGTAGGATGTGAATACAGTGGAGGTAAACCTAGGTATTGAGTGATGAAGAGAGAGATATTGTCTCTAGAAACATCGTTGAAACCAGGAGATGTCATTGCATGTGTGGGTGGTGGAACTAATAGGTTGGATAAGGTATAGTGAGCAGGACTAGAGGCTCTACAGTGAAATAAGCCAATAAACACTAACCAGAACAGCAATGGACAAGACATATTGACATTAAGGAGAGGCATGCTTAGTCGAGTGATCAAAAGGGTCCGGTGAGTGGAGAGGTTGGTTGGTGATTTAGACAGCTAGCCAGGGCATCGGTAGCAAGCTAGCATAGGATGGAGGTCTGTTGTTAGCCACCTCTTGCGTTCCGACAGTAGATTAGTGGGGTTCCGTATGGTAGAGGGGATTAATCCAAATCACACAACAACAACAAAAATAAAAACAATAGATATAGTTATAGAGGCCCAAGAAGAAAACATAATAATAATAATAAAAAATAAAAATTGTCCGATTGTCTATTCAGATAGCAGCCGGTAAGACAGCTAACGGTTAGCAGGCCGCAGATGGGCGTTCGGGTAACGTCGCGACGGAGGAGCCAGCCGAATAACTCCTTCGGGTAGATAACGTCGGCAGTCCAGTTGTGAAGGCCCGGTGGGGCTCCGCGAAGGCAGTAAAACGGGTCCGGATAGGTGACTGCAGCCCAGGTGTGATTGATGGAACTCAGGAGTGATTGACGGAGCTTGCTAGCTCCGGAATAATTGATGTTTGCTCCGGAATCGACGAAGGCCGATAGTCACACGGATAGCAGCTAGCTAGCTGTGAGATCCGGGTATGAATGTCCAGAGAGCAGTCGAAATCCAGGGACATGGAGAGAAAAATTGGTCCGGTATGTTCCGTTCCGAGCCGCGCTGCGCCGTACAGAACTGGCGATAGATTTTCGAGCTAAAGGATAGCTGATGACCACAAACCGTGGTTAGCTGAATACTAACGATTTGCCAGTAAAGGAGCTAACTAGCTTCTGAACTAGCTTCTGGATTAGCTTCTGGCTAGTTTCAGGCTAGCTTCTTGGAGGATTACAGATCTGAGGTAAATAATACTTTTTTATAAATATACATTGGTGAGGCGGGTTGCAGGAGAGTGTTTTGAAGATGAGTTGATGGAAAATAAAAATAAAATGTATGTGAAAAAGTTGTAAATATATATATATATACAGGACACGACAAGACGAGGACAAAAGACGTCTGAACTGCTATGCCACCTTGGACGGATAAGTGGTGATTGACAGAGTCGAAAGCCTTGGCCAGATCAATGAATATGGCTGCACAGTAATGTTTCTTATCGATGGTGGTTAAGATATCGTTTAGGACCTTGAGCGTGGCTGAGGTGCACCCATGACCAGCTCTGAAACCAGATTGCATAGCAGAGAAGGTATGGTGAGATTCGAAATGGTCGGTAATCTGTTTGTTGACTTGGCTTTCGAAGACCTTAGAAAGGCACGGTAGGATAGATATAGGTCTGTAGCAGTTTGGGTCAAGAGTGTCCCCCCCTTTGAAGAGGGGGATGACCGCAGCTGCTTTCCAATCTTTGGGAATCTCAGACGACACGAAAGAGAGGTTGAACAGGCTAGTAATAGGGGTGGCAACAATTTCGGCAGATCATTTTAGAAAGAAAGGGTCCAGATTGTCTAGCCCGGCTGATTTGTAGGGGTCCAGATTTTGCAGCTCTTTCAGAACATCAGCTGAATGGATTTGGGAGAAGGAGAAATGGGGAAGGCTTGGGCGAGTTGCTGTTGGGGGTGCAGTGCTGTTGTCCGGGGTAGGAGTAGCCAGGTGGAAAGCATGGCCAGCCGTAGAAAAATGCTTATTGAAATTCTCAATTATGGTGGATTTATCAGTGGTGACAGTGTTTCCTATCTTCAGTGCAGTGGGCAGCTGGGAGGAGGTGTTCTTATTCTCCATGGACTTTACAGTGTCCCAGAACTTTTTTGAGTTAGTGTTGCAGGAAGCAAATTTCTGCTTGAAAAAGCTAGCCTTGGCTTTTCTAACTGCCTGTGTATAATGATTTCTAGCTTCTCTGAACAGCTGCATATCACGGGGGCTGTTCGATGCTAATGCAGAACGCCATAGGATGTTTTTGTGTTGGTTAAGGGCAGTCAGGTCTGGGGAGAACCAAGGGCTATATCTGTTCCTGGTTCTAAATTTCTTGAATGGGGCATGTTTATTTAAGATGGTTAGGAAGGCATTTAAAAAAAATAACCAGGCATCCTCTACTGACGGGATGAGATCAATATCCTTCCAGGATACCCCGGCCAGGTCGATTAGAAAGGCCTGCTCGCAGAAGTGTTTCAGGGAGCGTTTTACAGTGATGAGTGGAGGTCGTTTGACCGCTGACCCATTACGGATGCAGGCAATGAGGCAGTGATCGCTGAGATCTTGGTTGAAGACAGCAGAGGTGTATTTAGAGGGGAAGTTGGTTAGGATGATATCTATGAGGGTGCCCGTGTTTAAGGCTTTGGGGAGGTACCTGGTAGGTTCATTGATCATTTGTGTGAGATTGAGGTCATCAAGTTTAGATTGTAGGATGGCTGGGGTGTTAAGCATGTTCCAGTTTAGGTCGCCTAGCAGCACGAACTCTGAAGATAGATGGGGGGCAATCAGTTCACATATGGTGTCCAGAGCACAGCTGGGGGCAGAGGGTGGTCTATAGCAGGCGGCAACGGTGAGAGACTTGTTTTTAGAGAGGTGGATTTTTAAAAGTAGAAGTTCAAATTGTTTGGGTACAGACCTGGATAGTAGGACAG
>NW_022262814.1:112500-132393 GCF_002021735.2 Oncorhynchus kisutch
CCCCTCTGTAGAGGTAATGGATATCTCAATATATAGGACTACAGCCCCCTCTGTAGAGGTAATGGATATCTCAATATATAGGACTACAGCCCCCTCTGTAGAGGTAATGGATATCTCAATATATAGGACTGCAACCCCCTCTGTAGAGGTAATGGATATCTCAATATATAGGACTACAGCCCCCTCTGTAGAGGTAATGGATATCTCAATATATAGGACTACAACCCTTTCCCTTTTCCCTTGCTTTCTCTCTGAGCAGGTGGACTTCCAACCATCCATCCATCTAATCCAAGAGACAAAACAGCCTCTCTAAAACTCTGTTCCAATGGGGACTTAGCAGAGGGGATTAGAGAGAGGAGCGAGGCCCGGACTGTAGAATACAGAGAGACAGAAGGAGAGAGAGAGATTGGGGCCCCTCGGCCCCCAAGGGCCAAACACTACATCACAAATGGCACCCTATTCCCTTTATAGTGCACTACTTCCAACCGGAGTGCTATGGGGAACCCTACGGGCCCAGGTTATAAGCAGTGGACTGTATAGAGAAACAGGTACCATTTAGGACCCGGCCTCAGAGTTGAATGGCTATGCTTATAGCCAGATGAGAATTCCCAGAGTACTGGGAGAGATAACAGAGGAACCACTTGACTACTTAACCCCGTCCTGAGTGGGGCCACGCCGTCCCAGAACACAGAAACCTATTTCCACGCTGCTCGCTTCTTATTCATAGGCCCGAAGGCTCAGAGTCAAAGCTTTCTTTTGCCGAGACTTGGGCTGAGTCCAAACCGGCACCCTATTCCCTTTGGACCAGATTCCTGTGTTGAAAAGCAGTAGGGTTGTAGGTCAGAAGTAGTCCAGTATGTCATTTGTGACGCATCCGTACACTTTTCAGTGTGTGGACCGGCGGACATTTTGTGGGTCTCTTTTTAGGGTCGTTACAATGGAGGGATTTAGTCTTGATTATCATTTAAATGGTTGTAGTTATGCAGGAGGGTTGCCCGGCTCTTTGAGAGAACGGGGTTCAGGATTAAGACTTGAAGTGGTCGTGGTAGTTTCATGGTCATTTGTCAGGATCTGAGTGACCGTTGGCTCAACGCTGATTGAGATCGTATCTATTTGTGGAATGTAGATCATTTAACGGTGACCTATGGCAACAAGGGAACGGTTTCTGTGTAGAATAAAATGACAAAGGAATACATTTGAAAGTTTTTTTTGTGGAGCGTTAGCCAATGGGCTTTCCAGTTTGATCTGATCACTGTTGGTCAATGCGGGAAGCGATTGTATCTCTGAAAGTCTGAGCAACATGTTGCCTGTTGCTTTGACATTGTAGCAATATAATTTCAGTTTCAACCAACTGCCGAAAACTAGTTTGGATGTGGGGGAAAGAGGCTCACAGTGTACAAAACATTAAGAACACCTGCCTTTTCCATGACATAGACTGACCAGGTGAATCCAGGTGAAAGCTATGATCCCTTATTGATGTCACTTGTTAAATTCACACCAATCAGTGTAGATGAAGGAGAGAAGACAGTTTAAAAAATGATTTTTAAGCCTTGAGACAATAGAAACATGGATTGTGTGTTTCATTCAGAGGGTGAATGGGTAAGACAACAGATTGAAGTGCTTTTGAACGGGGTATGGTAGTAGGTGCCAGGCAAACCAGTCTGAGTCTACTATACTAGAGGTCGACCGGTTAATCAGAATGGCCGATTAATTTGGGCCGATTTCAAGTTTTCATAACAATCGGAAATCTGTATTTTTGGAACACGATTTGGCCAATCGGCCCACGATTTGGCCAATCGTGTTAATAAATTATTATTATTTATTTTTTTACACCTTTATTTAATCTTTATTTAACGAGGCAAGTCAGGTAAGAACCACATTCTTATTTTCAATGACGTGGGTTAACTGCCTTGTTCAGGGGCAGAATGACAGAGTTTTACCTTGTCAGCTCGGGGATTCAATCTTGCAACCTTACAGTTAACTAGTCCAACGCTCTAACCACCTGATTACATTGCACTCCACAAGGAGACTGCCTGTTATGCGAATGCAGTAAGCCAAGGTAAGTTGCTAGCTAGCATTAAACTTATCTTATAAAAAACGATCAATCATAATCACAAGTTAACTACACATGGTTGATGATATTACTAGTTTATCCAGCGGGTCCTGCGTGCATATAATCGAGTGCGGTGCATATTCGGAAAAGGATTCAATGCCTTTCTTAAAATCCACAAGTATATATTTTTATCCTGCATATTTAGTTAATATTGCCTGCTAACATGATTCGTTGTGAACTGTGAAGACTATTCTTCCTAACAAAGACAACTAACTTCACCAAACGGGGGATGATTTAAAAAAGCGCATTTTGCGAAAAAAGCACAATCGTTGCACGATTGTCCCTAACCATAAACATCAATGCATTTCTTAAAATCAATACACAGAAGTATTATTTTTAAATCTGCATATTTTGCTAAAAGAAATCCAGGTTAGCAGGCAATATTAACCAGGTGGAATTGTGTCACTTCTCTTGCGTTCATTGCACGCAGAGTCAGTGTATATGCAACAGTATGGGCCGCCTAATTTGCCAGAATTGTACGTAATTATGACATAACACTGAAGGTTGTGCAATGTAACAGGAATATTTAGACTTATGGATGCCACCCGTAAGATAAAACACGGAACGGTTCTGTTACGGCTTTCTTCCGTCGAAGGAGAAGCGACCAAAATGCAGCCTGGTGGTTACTCATGTTCTTTAATGTAAAAATGAACGATACATGAAATAACTAAATCTACAAAACAACAAACGGAATGTGAAAACCTATACAGCCTCTCTTGTGACAACAAACACAGAGACAGGAACAATCACCCACAAACACTCAAAGAATATGGCTGCCTAAATATGGTTCCCAATCAGAGACAACGAGAATCACCTGATTGAGAACCGCCTCAGGCAACCATAGACTTTGCTAGAACACCCCACTAAGCCACAATCCCAAAACATACGAAAAACCCCAATACACAAAACACACCACAAAATAAACCCATGTCACACCCTGGCCTGACCAAATAAAGAAAGAAAACACAAAATACTAAGACCAGGGCGTGACAGGTTCCGTATTTCACTGAAAGAATAAACGTCTTGTTTCGAGATGATAGTTTCCGGATTCGACCATATTAATGACCTAAAGCTCGTATTTCTGTGGGTTATTATGTTATAACTAAGTCTATGATTTGATAGAGCAGTCTGACTGAGCGATGGTAGGCACCAGGAGGCTCGTAAGCATTAATTCAAACAGCACTTTCCTGCGTTTTGCCAGCAGCTCTTCGCTGTGCTTCAAGCATTGAGCTGTTATGACTTCAGCCTATCAACTCCCGAGATTAGACTGGTGTAACCGATGTGAAATGTCTAGCTAGTTAGGCGGGTGCGCGCTAATAGCGTTTCAAACGTCACTCGCTCTGAGACTTGGGGGTGGTTGTTTCCCCTTGCTCTGCATGGGTAACGCTGGTTCGAGGGTGGCTGTTGTCGATGTGTTCCGGGTTCGAGCCCAGGTAGGGGCGAGGAGAGGGACGGAAGCTATACTGTTACATGGCAATACTAAATGCCTGTAAGAACATTCCAATAGTCAAAGGTATATGAAATACAAATCGTAATGAGAGAATAGTCCATAATTCCTATAACAACTACAACCTAAAACTTCTTACCTGGAATATTGAAGACTCGTTAAAAGGAACCACCAGCTTTCATATGATCTCATGTGCGGAGCAAGGAACTGGAAACATTAGCTTTCTTACATGGGCACATATTGCACTTTTACTTTCTTCTCCAACACTTATATAGTATAAAATAAGTGTTCATTCAGTAGTGTTGTAATTGTCTTAGTACAAATACATATTTTTTTTAATCGGCCGATTAATCGTACCCGGGCTTTTTGGGGGGGGGGGGGGGGTCATAATCGGTCGACCTCTATACTATACTGTAGAATTGAATTCTGACATCATCTAGATACCATATCATTTTCTGTTCTGACCAAGTAAAAGGTTTCTAAATGGAAAATGATCTAAAGGAGATATTTTAAATAAATATATATGATCTGGAATCGGAATGGAGTCGCTGGATTCCACATTCCAAAGTACAAAACCCAATGCAAGGCTGGACAGTGATGAGTTCATTTAGCCTGCAGGCTGCAGAGGCTGGCTCCCAAATGGCACCCTGGGTTTAGAGGAAGAGGATAGGATAACCCTTCAATATGGCAAACAAAGCTCTGACCTGTTACTTTTTCTATTCATTATTTTGTTCCGACCAACTGCCGAGACGTGAATGGGTTTTATGTGGTTAAAAACATGTGACGATTCTAAATTTCAAATGTAATAGGAGTGATTTTCAATTTAATAACACTGAGTGACTGGTGGTCAGTGCTTCATGAAATTATACCATCAACTATCTATAGTGTTTTGACCAACATTATGAACTGAAGGATTTCTATATTGAAATAATCACACACACACACGCACACGCACGCACACACACACACACACACACACTCACGAGCGCTAAACAATTTTCTCTCCAAATTGATTTCATTTCAAAGGTTAGTCTGAGTACTAAAACCCTTTTCTGGACAATTTAAAAAAAATGTATTTTTATATCCATGCAGAGTGTTGCCATGGTGATTATACATTTACAACAGCACTGTGGGTGACATTCTGGGGACTTGGTGTACTTTACACGATTCAAACAACCCTTTTTTCTCCTTAAATGATTTCTGATCTATTCAATTGATTAAGGAGTGATAATGGCATGTGTTTGTGCGTTTGCTCACAGGAATTTTTCGCCTTCCAATTGATTAACCACAATGAAAGAAGTCTCAAGTTTCGTTCAATACCATTTTGTATTGTGTCTTATTAAATGAGGATGGCCATACCCACTTTCAACACACCCTGCCATCCCCCTCCTCTAGTCTCCTACCAGCCATGTACACTTCAGTCTAAATGAACTCATCACTGTCCAAGCCTTGCATTGGTTTTTGTACTTTGGAATGTGGAATCGCGCGACTCAGTTCCGATTCCAGAATCATATTATTTTTAATGAGCAGAAGTGCTGGATTTAGAGGAAGATGATAGGATAACCCTTCAATTATGGCAAAGAGAGAGAGAAGGACGACAACAACACTCACATACAATTGTTGGACCATAATGTGATCACTCTTTTGTTGCAGAGAAGTGAGGAAATCTAAACTTGTTTTAAAAAGGCCTCTAAAGTCTGTAATTTCCACTTTTCAGATTTGCCCTGATGAACAATGTATCAACCCCACCAAAATTCTCCATTAATTCAATTAATTTAATAATTCACATTTCCCTTTGAGGCAGGTTTATTTTCCTGCTGTAGCAAACTGGCTCAAATTAAGATCCTACATCTGTAGACACATCACTCTGGAATATCTCCTGATTAAAGGGTATATGGACCCCCATATCGTCATGNTGACCTAAAGCTCGTATTTCTGTGGTTATTATGTTATAACTAAGTCTATGATTTGATAGAGCACTGACTGAGCGATGGTAGGCACCAGGAGGCTCGTAAGCATTAATTCAACAGCACTTCCTGCGTTTTGCCAGCAGCTCTTCGCTGCTTCAAGCATTGAGCTGTTTATGACTTCAAGCCTATCAACTCCCGAGATTAGACTGGTGTAACCGATGTGAAATGTCTAGCTAGTTAGCGGGTGCGCGCTAATAGCGTTTCAAACGTCACTCGCTCTGAGACTTGGGTGGTTGTTTCCCTTGCTCTGCATGGGTAACGCTGGTTCGAGGGTGGCTGTTGTCGATGTGTTCCGGGTTCGAGCCCAGGTAGGGGCGAGGAGAGGGACGGAAGCTATACTGTTACACTGGCAATACTAAAGTGCCTGTAAGAACATCCAATAGTCAAAGGTATATGAAATACAAATCGTATAGAGAGAAATAGTCCTATAATTCCTATAACAACTACAACCTAAAACTTCTTACCTGGGAATATTGAAGACTCGTTAAAAGGAACCACCAGCTTTCATATGATCTCATGTTCTGAGCAAGGAACTGAAACATTAGCTTTCTTACATGGCACATATTGCACTTTTACTTTCTTCTCCAACACTTATATTAAGTTAAAATAAGTGTTCATTCAGTATTGTTGTAATTGTCATTATTACAAATACATATTTTTTTTAATCGGCCGATTAATCGGTACCGGCTTTTTGGGGGGGGGGGGGGGTCATAATCGGTCGACCTCTATACTATACTGTAGAATTGAATTCTGACATCATCTAGATACCATATCATTTTCTGTTCTGACCAAGTAAAAGGTTTCTAAATGGAAAATGATCTAAAAGAGATATTTTAAATAAATATATATGATTCTGGAATCGGAATGGAGTCGCTGGATTCCACATTCCAAGTACAAAACCCAATGCAAGGCTTGGACAGTGATGAGTTCATTTAGCCTGCAGGCTGCAGAGGCTGGCTCCCAAATGGCACCCTGGGTTTAGAGGAAGAGGATAGGATAACCCTTCAAATATGGCAAACTAAGCTCTGACCTGTTACTTTTCTATTTCATTATTTTGTTCCGACCAACTGCCGAGACGTGAATGGGTTTTATGTGGTTAAAAACATGTGACGATTCTAAATTTCAAATGTTATAGGAGTGATTTTCAATTTAATAACACTGAGTGACTGGTGGTCAGTGCTTCATGAAATTATACATCATCAACTATCTATAGTGTTTTGACCAACATTATGAACTGAAGGATTTCTATATTGAAATAATCAACACCACACGCACACGCACACGCACGCACCACACACACACACACACACTCACGAGCGCTAAACAATTTTCTCTCCAAATTGATTTCATTTCAAAGGTTAGTCTGAGTACTAAAACCCTTTTCTGGACAATTTAAAAAAAATGTATTTTTATATCCATGCAGAGTGTTGCCATGGTGATTATACATTTACAACAGCACTGTGGGTGACATTCTGGGGACTTGGTGTACTTTACACGATTCAAACAACCCTTTTTTCTCCTTAATGATTTCTGATCTATTCAATTGATTAAGGAGTGATAATGGCATGTGTTTGTGCGTTTGCTCACAGGAATTTTTCGCCTTCCAATTGATTAACCACAATGAAAGAAGTCTCAAGTTTCGTTCAATACCATTTTGTATTGTGTCTTATTAAATGAGGATGGCCATACCCACTTTCAACACACCCTGCCATCCCCCTCCTCTAGTCTCCTACCAGCCATGTACACTTCAGTCTAAATGAACTCATCACTGTCCAAGCCTTGCATTGGTTTTTTGTACTTTGGAATGTGGAATCGCGCGAGCTCAGTTCCGATTCCAGATCATATATTTTTAATGATCAGAAGTGCTGGATTTAGAGGAAGATGATAGGATAAACCTTACAATTATGGCAAAGAGAGAGAGAAGGACGACAACAACACTCACATACAATTGTTGGACCATAATTTGATCACTCTTTTGTTGCAGAGAAGTGAGGGAAATCTAAACTTGTTTTAAAAAAGGCCTCTAAAGTCTGTAATTTCCACTTTCAGATTTGCCCTGATGAACAATGTAGTCAACCACCCACCAAAAATTCTCCATTAAATTACAATTAATTTAATATCACAATTTCCCTTTGAGGCAGTTTATTTTCCTGCTGTAGCAAACTGGCTCAAATTAAGATCCTACATCTGTAGACACATCACTCTGGAATATCTCCTGATTAAAGGGTATATGGACCCCCATAGCGTTCATGCCGACGACAGCCCAAGATGGTAGCTTCCTGGATCACACGGGGGAAGACAGACGCGAGTGGCGACGCTCGCCTAATGGGCGCCTCCCTTTCCTCAGTCTGATTGACTGTCCAATACCCTCTGTAAGTGTGGCTCCCAAATGGCACCCTATTCCCTACATAGTGCACTACCAAACACCAACGGGCACTGGTCAAAAGTAGTGCCCTACGTAGTGAATAGGGAGACCATTTGTAACACACTTTATATCTCTCTATATATCGCTGACTCATTGTCTCAGAAGGCCTTTTGATCAACATGCCAACATCAGCAGTCTTCTGAGGAGGAGATGGGGGGTTCAGGGGGTTCAGGGGGTTCAGGGGGCTCAGGGGGGCTCGGGGGTTCAGGACAAACAGGTTCTTTTTCTATGTTTTCCTTTTCTCTTCTTCATAGTAAGTCAACTTTTTGAGATAAGTGGACACTTAGGACTGAGTCTAGATGGACCCCTATTCCATATGTGGTGGATCTGCTGTTAAACCAGGGCCCATGGGGACAGAGAGCAGGGAGAGGGTTGAGTTTGGAGGTGTGAGACAGGGTGGTGTTAGTACACTGGTTCAGATGGAACGTAGGAGTCTTCATGGTATACACACACTTCATTTAAGATGGAACACAACAACATTTCAGAATGAGTCCAAAATGACACCCTATTTTTACCCTCCCCTCCCTCTCTCTGACTCTTTCCTCTCTCTGACTCCTTCCTCTATCTCACTCCTCCATCTCTCTGACTCCTCCCTCCCTCTGACTCCTTTCTCTCTCTGACTCCTTCCTCTCCAGACTCCTCCCTCTATCTCACTCCTCCCTCTATCTGACTCCTCCCTCTTTCGGATTCCTCCCTCTCCGTGACCCCTACTTCTCTCCGAATCCTGCCTCTCTCTGACTCCTCCCTGTCTACGACTCCTCCCTCTCTCTGACTCCTCAATGTCTACAACTTCTCCCTCTCCCTGAGTCCTCCCTCTCTCCAACTCCTCCCTCTCTCTGACTTCTCCCTGTCTATGACTATTCTTCCTCTTTCTGACTCCTCCTCTCTCCAACTCCTCCTCTCTCTGACTTCTCCCTGTCTATGACTTCTTCCTCTTTCTGACTCCTCCCTCTCTGGACTCTCCTCTCTGTGGTAATGAGAAAGTTAGACGAATCTTCAAGAGGATCCACACAGCTAGCGTGCTCTCCAGCAGGCAATTGGCATTATCTTTGTTTGTTTGTGTGTCCGCTCTCTGCTCTCTTTCATTCAGCCATGTGTGTTGTACGGCCCCTGGGAATCAAGGGTTGATATTAAAAGCAGGTTCCACCAGGAATGTATCTCAGTCAGCTGTTCAGGTGGTGTGTGTGTGTGCGTGTAGTGTGTGTGTGTGTGTGTAGTCGTGTGAGGGAGGCAATCTTTAAGAAGGAAATGCAGAATAGGAGAGATTGTCTTGATTTTACCTTGTTGAGCCAATTTACTCTCGTCTCTCTCTCTCGTCTCGTCGTCTTCCTCTCTGTGGTGGCTCCTGCAGTAGAAACGCATAGAAGGAGAATACAGCACCCTCCTCCATCTCCTCTCCTCCATCTCCTTCGCCTCCATCTCCTCGCCTCCATCTCCTCGCCTCCATCTCCTCTCCTCCATCTCCTCTCCTCTCCTCCATCTCCTCTCCTCCATCTCCTCTCCTCTCCTCCATCTCCTCTCCTCCCTCATTTTAAGTGTTCTGGTGACATGGCAGGGTGGGGCGTAATGGGCCATGGGGGTGATTATCTCCTCCATCTCCTGTCCTCCCTCGTTTTAAGTGTTCTGGTGACATGGCAGCGTGGGGCGTAACGGGCCATGGGGGTGATTATCTCCTCCATCTCCTCTCCTCCATCTCCTCTCCTCCCTCATTTTAAGTGTTCTGGTGGACATGGCAGGGTGGGGCGTAACAGGCCATGGGGGGGATTATCTACTTCCATCTCCTCTCCTCCATCTCCTCTCCTCCCTCGTTAAGTGTTCTGGTGACATGGCAGGGTGGGCGTAACGGGCCATGGGGTGATTATCTCCTCCATCTCCTCTCCTCCATCTCCTCTCCTCCCTCGTTTAAGTGGTTCTGGTGACATGGAAGGGTGGGGCGTAACGGGCCATGGGGGTGATTATCTCCCACAACTCTTCCTGACACTAAGATAGTAGAAATAATGCTTCACCTGTCACAGTGGGGCAGCACCTGTAAAATGGACAGTGTCTGGTAATAGTAGAGGAGAGAGAGAGAGAGAGAGAGAGAGAGAGAGAGAGGAGAGAGAGAGATTAGAATAGAGAGAGATAGAGATAGAGAGAGAGGATTAGGATAGAGAGAGATTAGGATAGAGAGAGAGAGAGAGAAAGAGAAAGAGAAAGAGAAAGAGAAAGAGAAAGAGAAGAGAAAGAGAAAGAGAAAGAGAAAGAGAAAGAAGAAAGAGAAAGAAAGAGAAAGAGAAAGAAGAAGTGAGAAAGGAACAGAACGAGAGAGAGGACAGGGAGACAGAGACGTAGACAGACAGAGAGAGACAGGGAGACAGAGACATAGACAGAGAGAGAGACAGAGAGAGACAGGGAGACAGAGACATAGACAGAGAGAGAGACAGAGAGAGACAGAGAGACAGAGACATAGACAGAGAGAGACAGGGAGACAGAGACAGAGACACACACAGAGAGAGAGAGACAAAGACACAGAGACACAGAGAGACAGAGAGACAGAGACATAGACAGAGACATAGACAGAGAGAGACAGGGAGACAGAGACAGAGACACACACAGAGAGAGACACAGAGACACAGAGACACAGAGACACAGAGACACAGAGACACAGAGAGACAGAGACATAGACAGAGAGAGACAGAGAGACATAGAGACAGAGACAGAGACACAGAGAGACAGAGAGACAGAGACATAGACAGAGACATAGACAGGGAGACAGGGAGACAGAGACAGGGAGACAGAGACAGGGAGACAGGGAGACAGAGACAGAGACACACAGAGAGAGAGAGAGAGACAGAGACACAGAGAGAGAGACAGGGAGACAGAGACATAGACAGAGAGAGACAGGGAGACAGAGACAGAGACACACACAGAGAGAGAGAGACAGAGACACAGAGACACAGAGACACAGAGAGACAGAGAGACAGAGACATAGACAGAGAGAGACAGAGACACAGAGAGACAGAGACACAGAGAGAGAGACAGAGACACAGAAAAGGCAACAGATGGTTCTGTGCATGTTTCAGAAAAAGGGGCATTTGTCATGCTAGGCTCTACAGCAGTGGGGGCTCCTCAGAGGAGGAAGGGGAGGACCATCCTCCTCAGTAAATTTCATGAAAATAAAAATTGTAAAACATTTAAAAAGTTATCCTTTTTAGATAAAACTATAATAAATATAATTACGTCACCAAATAACTGATTAAAGTACACTGATTTGCAATGAAGTTATACAGTAGCCTCAACAGCACTCTGTAGAGCAGCCCCATGGTGTAGCCGGAGGACAGCTAGCTTCCGTCCTCCTTTTGGTACATTGACCTCAATACAAAACCTAGGAGGCTCATGGTTCTCAACCCCTTCCATAGACATACACAGTAATTACAACAACTTCCGAAGGATGCCCTCCAACCTATCAGAGCTCTTGCAGCATGAACTGACATGTTTTCCATCCAATCAAGGATCAGATAATTAACCTAGTAGTGAAAGTAAAAGCTACAGCTAACTAGCACTGCAGTGCATAACATATGGTGAGTAGTTCACACAAAGAGAGTGAAAGATAATAGTTGAACATTTATGAACAAATGCATTTATTCTAAAAATAAGAGAGATAAAAATGCAGTTAGCAATTTTAGCCTACTTAAACACTCTGCTCAAACTGCAGTGCTAAAAATGTGGTTGACTCGAAGAGACTGAAAGACAATTGTTCAACAGTTTTGAACAAATTAATTAATTCTAAAATTTTAAGAGAGAGAGAGAGAGAGAGAGAGAGAGAGTGCAATTGTTTTGCACTTTCAGTTTAATTTAATTAGCTAGCAAATAGTTTAGCCTACTGAAACACCCTGCTCAAACAGAGGGATGCTATGTTAGCTAGCTGGCTGTAACAGAGGGATGCTATGTTAGCTAGCTGGCTGTAACAGAGGGATGCTATGTTAGCTAGCTGGCTGTAACATAGGGATGTTATGTTAGCTAGCTGGCTGTAACAGAGGGATGCTATGTTAGCTAGCTGGCTATAACAGAGGGATGCTATGTTAGCTAGCTGGCTGTAACAGAGGGATGCTATGTTAGCTAGCTGGCTCAAACAGAGGGATGCTATGTTAGCTAGCTGGCTGTAACAGAGGGATGCTATGCTAGCTAGCTGGCTGTAACAGAGGGATGCTAAGTTAGCTAGCTGGCTCAAACAGAGGGATGCTATGTTAGCTAGCTTGCTATAACAGAGGGATGCTATGTTAGCTAGCTGGCTATAACAGAGGGATGCTATGTTAGCTAGCTGGCTGTAACAGAGGGATGCTATGTTAGCTAGCTGGCTATGATTTTCCAACACAGAACACTTTCAAATACATTCATTGCCACCGGTGCCCAGCTATGCTGACTATGACGTTACTTTAGCTAATAAGGTGACAACGATGGCTTGGAAAGGTTATTTCACAGCCAGCTGATGTGTTGTGTTTTGAAGTCCACAAGCGAAGGGAAGGGGTGAGAGGAGGAGAGCTCATAGATGTGAGAAGGAATACGACGTGGCTGCTGTGAGCGTGAACAGTGTGTGCGTGCGATCAGGGGTGTATTCATTCCCCCAATTCTGTTGAAAAACATTTCTTTATTACACGCAAGCAAATGTATCAAAATGGGGATAGACATAACTGAATGTGAAACTCTTGCAACCGTTGGACAGATGACTCCACCCTCCACCCTTGCACACTCCTGCCTGCTAGATGCAGGCAAGAGTGTGCAAGGAGAACATGGAATGTCACTGTCTGTCCATCCGTCACTGTCTGTCACCTCAAATGTGTCTCTCGACCTCTGTGCCCCTACGTAGTAAACTGTCATTCATAGGCGAGGTTGTAGCAACCTCATGATGGGTACAGGGAACCTGTCGCTGTCACATTGAGCTGGGTGAATGGAATATGAGCGACAGTCATCCAATGTGCTGTAATAGAAATAAGGCCACGCCTCTCGCTCGTGAACCAGAAGGAATGGTCCTCCCTCATCTTAAACGGCACTGACCCCCCCCTGCTCTACATTATACAGGTTGGGTGATATTCATCAGGCACAGCAGACACATGCGCCGTGTGTCCCGAATGGTGCCCCTTTTTCCTATTTAGTGCACTACTTACGTCCAGGGCCCACAAGGCTCCAGTCTAAAGTAGTGCACTGTGAAGGGAATAGGGTGCTATTTGGCCACAGCAGACGCGTGCTCAGGGCCCAGGGCACTCAGGCCTGAGAGTTATCGACTGACTGACTCATGTATGGTGAAGGGTTTCATCTGCTTGGAAAAATGAATCTGTCTGTTCAAAATGAGTCTAAAATGGCATCCTTTTATTGTGTCCTCATTCATTTACCAGGGGTAATAGGGACTAACCAGTTCAGTAGTGCACTATATAGGGTACATTACAGCCACAACCTTATAGCTATTTGAGGTGTATTTGAAGAGTTTATTATTTCCAAAACACTTTATCCAGAAACGTTTCACATGTGTGTTTTCTTTTAAATCTAAAATGTGTGCTTATGGGTATGTTCATGTGTGTTTTCTTTTAAATCTAAAATGTGTGCTTATGGGTATGTTCATGTGTGTGTGAAATATTACACCTCTCTGAATTTTTTTTTTAAAAAGTGAAATAAATGTGTTTTTAGCAAAAATGCGATGTCCATTGTTTAGCTGGAGTGGAATGTTGGTATAGTGTGTATTTAGCATGTGTTTGTCTCACCTAGCAACAGTATCTTAGGATGAACTAATGCACTGCGAGGCCCTCTGGATAAGAGCATCTGCTAAATGACTCAAATGGCAACCATGAATGTTTTACACTCCCATGTCATATTGCTGTGATTAATTATTATTAGAAAAAAATGACATATATATTGTATCATTTGAAATGTTGTTGATTAAACATGTAGTTAATTGTTCCATGTGACTGTGTAAAACCCAGCAGTACTACTTATTCCTCTGAGAGTGAGGTGAATATATATTATTACTGTGTAAAACCCAGCAGTACTACTTATTCCTCTGAGAGTGAGGTGAATATATATTATTACTGTGTAAAACCCAGCAGTACTACTTATTCCTCTGAGAGTGAGGTGAATATATATTATTACTGTGTAAAACCCAGCAGTACTACTTATTCCTCTGAGAGTGAGGTGAATATATATTATTACTGTGTAAAACCCAGCAGTACTACTTATTCCTCTGAGAGTGAGGTGAATATATATTATTACTGTGTAAAACCCAGCAGTACTACTTATTCCTCTGAGAGTGAGGTGAATATATATTATTACTGTGTAAACCCAGCAGTACTACTTATTCCTCTGAGAGTGAGGTGAATATATATTATTACTGTGTAAAACCCAGCAGTACTACTTATTCCTCTGAGAGTGAGGTGGATATATATTATTACTGTGTAAAACCCAGCAGTACTACTTATTCCTCTGAGAGTGAGGTGAATATATATTATTACTGTGTAAAACCCAGCAGTACTACTTATTCCTCTGAGAGTGAGGTGGATATATATTATTACTGTGTAAAACCCAGCAGTACTACTTATTCCTCTGAGAGTGAGGTGAATATATATTATTACTGTGTAAAACCCAGCAGTACTACTTATTCCTCTGAGAGTGAGGTGAATACATATTATTACTGTGTAAAACCCAGCAGTACTACTTATTCCTCTGAGAGTGAGGTGGATGTACAGAATTGATCAAATAAAGACTTGACTATTTGTCTCTCTGAAATGAAAACATCAAGTAATAGATTTCTAACCAACACATGTCTGTCATTTAAACAATATAAGCTAATTTACCTATTGTATTTGCATTTTGCAAATAAACATTCACTTTAGATGAGAATATGACCTAAGCACAACATTCTGCAGCCATTGCCACCTGAAAACTTAAAACCAACCTATAACTTTGACCTGAAACAGTTCCTTCAGAATTAGGTCAGATCTTTGTCCGCTGTCAACTTCTTACTCAGAGCCAGTCGCGGTAGTTTCAGCTTTCAGCCAACAGTAAATCACGTTGTTTACAGACGGCAGCAGCTTAAGGAATAAGATGCTCTGAGAGGATGTGAACAGGTGTTGGATTCGTCTTGTGACCTGCCGCTAAAAGGACACTATCTACAGCTATAGAACTGAGAGCAGGTGTTTATTTCAGGAGGGACCTGAGAAAGGTCCCTGTGGTTCCAAAACAGCAGCAGCAACTCCCTCCTTCAACATAATAAGATGCTCCCCTCTCTCTTTCCTCCCTTCTTCCCCTTTCCCTCTCTCTTTCCCTCCCTTGATCCCCTTTCCCTCTCTCTTTCCTCCCTGAATCCCCTTTCCACTCATCTCTTTCCTCCCTTGATCCCCTTTCCCTCTCTCTTCCTCCCTAGTTCCCTAGTTCCCTTTTCCTCTCTACTTTCCTCCCTAGTTCCCTTTCCCTCTCTCTTTCCCTCCCTGTTACCTATATCCCCTTTTCCTCTTCCTTCCTCCCTAGTTCCCTAGTTCCCTAGTTCCCTAGTTCCCCTTTTCCTCTCTCTTTCCTCCCTAGTTCCCCTTTTCCTCTCTCTTCCTCCCTAGTTCCCCTTTTTCCTCTCTCTTTCCTCCCTAGTTCCCCTTTCCCTCTCTCTTTCCTTCCTAGTTCCCCTTTCCCTCTCTCTTTCCTCCCTAGTTCCCTAGTTCCCCTTTCACTCTCTCTTTCCTCCCTAGTTACCTAGTTCTCCTTTCCCTCTCTCTTTCCTTCCTAGTTCCCCCTTTCCTCTCTCTTTCCTCCCCTAGTTCCCTTTTCCTTCTCTCTTTCCCTCCCTAGTTCCCCTTCCCTCTCTCTTTCCTTCCTAGTTCCCCTTTCCCTCTCTCTTTCCTCCCTAGTTACCTAGTTCCCCTTTCCCTCTCTCTTTCCTCCCTAGTTACCTAGTTCTCCTTTCCCTCTCTCTTTCCTTCCTAGTTCCCCTTTCCCTCTCTCTTTCCTCCCTAGGTCCCCTTTCCCACTCTCTTTCCTCCCTAGTTCCCTAGTTCCCCTTTCCCTCTCTCTTTCCTCCTAGTTCCCAGTTCCCTCTCTCATTCCTCTCTAGTTCCCTTTCCCTCACTCTTTCCTCCCTAGTTCCCCCTTTCCTCTCTCTCTTCCTCCCTAGTTCCCTAGTTCCCCTTTCCCTCTCTCTTTCCTCCCTAGTTCCCTAGTTCCCTAGTTCCCATTTCCTCTCTCTTTCCTCCCTAGTTCCCCTTTCCCTCTCTCATTCCTCCCTAGTTCCCCTTTCCCTCTCTCTTTCCTCCCTTGTTCCCCTTTCCCTCTCTCATTCCTCCCTAGTTCCCCTTTCCCTCTCTCTTTCTCCCTAGTTTCCCTTTTCCCTCTCTCATTCCTCCCTAGTTCCCCTTTCCCTCTCTCTTTCCTCCCTAGTTCCCTAGTTCCCCTTTCCCCTCTCTCTTTCCTCCCTAGTTCCCTAGTTCCCCTTTCCCTCTCTCTTTCCTCCCTAGTTCCCTAGTCCCTACTCCCCCCTTTCCCTCTCTCTTTCCTTCCTAGTTCTCCTTTCCCTCTCTCTTTCCTCCCTAGTTCCCTAGTTTCCCTTTCCCTCTCTCTTTCCTCCCTAGTTCCCTTTCCCTCTCTCTTTCCTCCACTAGTTCCCCTTTCCCTCTCTCTTTCCTCCCTAGTTTCCCTTTCCCTCTCTCTTTCCTCCCTAGTTCCCCTTTCCCTCTCTCTTTCCTCCCTAGAGGCCCTTCCCTCATTCTTTCCTCCCTAGTTCCCTAGTTCCCCTTTTCCTCTCTCTTTCCTCCCTAGTTCCCCTTTTCCTCTCTCTTTCCTCCCTAGTTTCCCTTTCCATCTCTCTTCCTCCCTAGTCCCCCTTCCCCTCATTCTTTCCTCCCTAGTTCCCTAGTTCCCCTTTCCCTCTCTCTTTCCTCCCTAGTTACCTAGTTCCCCTTCCCTCTCTCTTTCCTCCCTAGTTCCCTAGTTCCCCTTTCCCTCTCTCTTTCCTCCCTAGTTCCCTAGTTCCCTTTCCCTCTCTCTTTCCTCCCTAGTTCCCTAGTTCCCATTTCCCTCTCTCTTTCCTCCCTAGTTACCCTTCCCTCTCTCTTTCCTTCCTAGTTCCCCTTTCCCTCTCTCTTTCCTCCCTAGTTCCCTAGTTCCCTACTCCCCCTTTCCCTCTCTCTTTCCTTCCTAGTTCTCCTTTCCCTCTCTCTTTCCTCCCTAGTTCCCTAGTTTCCCTTTCCCTCTCTCTTTCCTCCCTAGTTCCCCTTTCCCTCTCTCTTTCCTCCCTAGTTCCCCTTCCCTCTCTCTTTCCTCTCCTAGTTCCCCTTTCCCTCTCTCTTTCCTCCCTAGTTCCCTAGTTCCCCTTTTCCTCTCTCTTTCCTCCCTAGTTCCCCTTTCCTCTCTCTTCCTCCCTAGTTCCCTTTCCCTCTCTCCTTCCTCCCTAGTTCCCTAGTACCCCTTTCCCTCTCTCTTCCCTCCCTAGTTCCCTAGTTCCCCTTTCCTCTCTCTTTCCTCCCTAGTTCCCTAGTTCCCCTTTCCCTCTCTCTTTCCTCCCTAGTTCCCCTCTGTCTTCCCCTCTCTCTTCCTCCCTAGTTCCCTAGTTCCCCTTTCCCTCTCTCTTTCCTCCCTAGTTCCCCTTTCCCTCTCTCTTTCCTCCCTAGTTCCCTAGTTCCACTTTCCCTCTCTCTTTCCTCCCTAGTTCCCTAGTTCCCATTTCCCTCTCTCTTTCCTCCCTAGTTACCTAGTTCCCCTTTCCCTCTCTCTTTCCTCCCTAGTTACCTAGTTCCCATTTCCCTCTCTCTTTCCTCACTAGTTCCCTAGTTCCCCTTTCCCTCTCTCTTTCCTCCCTAGTTCTCTAGTTTCCTGGTTCCCCTTTCCCTACTTCTTTCCTCCCTAGTTCCCTAGTTTCCCTTTCCCTCTCTCTTTCCTCACTAGTTCCCTAGTCTCCCTTTCCCTCTCTCTTTCCTCCCTAGTTCCCTAGTTCCCTAGTTCCCCTTTCCCTCTCTCTTTCTTCCCTAGTTCCTTAGTTCCCCTTTCCCTCTCTCTTTCCTCCCTAGTTCCCTAGTTCCCCTTTCCTCTCTCCTTCCTCCCTAGTTTCCCTTCCCTCTCTCTTTCCTCCCTAGTTCCCCTTTCCCTCTCTCTTTCCTCCCTAGTTCCCCTTTCCCTCTCTCTTCCTCCCTAGTTCCTCTTTCCCTCTCTCTGTCCTCCCTAGTTCCCCTTTCCTCTCTCTTTTCCTCCTAGTTCCCTTGTTCCCCTTTCCCTCTCTCTTTCCTCCTAGTCCCCTTCCCCTCATTCTTTCCTCCCTAGTTCCCTAGTTCCCCTTTCCCTCTCTCTTTCCTCCCTAGTTCCCTAGTTCCCCTTTCCCTCTCTCTTCCTCCTAGTTCCCTAGTTCCCCTTTCCCTCTCTCTTTCCTCCCTAGTTCCCTAGTTCCCTTTCCCTCTCTCTTCCTCCCTAGTTCCCTAGTTCCCCTTCCCTCTCTCTTTCCTCCCTAGTTCCCTAGTTACCCTTTCCCTCTCTCTTTCCTCCCTAGTTCCCTAGTTCCCCTTTCCCTCTCTATTTCCTCCCTAGTTCCCTTATCCCCCTTTCCCTCTCTCTTCCCTCCTAGTTCCCTAGTTCCCCTTTCCCTCTCTCTTTCCTCCCTAGTTACCTAGTTCCCCTTTCCCTCTCTCTTTCCTCCCTAGTTACCTAGTTCCCATTTCCCTCTCTCTTTCCTCACTAGTTCCCTAGTTCCCCTTTCCCTCTCTCTTTCCTCCCTAGTTCTCTAGTTTCCTGGTTCCCCTTTCCCTACTTCTTTCCTCCCTAGTTCCCTAGTTTCCCTTTCCCTCTCTCTTTCCTCACTAGTTCCCTAGTTTCCCTTTCCCTCTCTCTTTCCTCCCTAGTTCCCTAGTTCCCTAGTTCCCCTTTCCCTCTCTCTTTCTTCCCTAGTTCCTAGTTCCCCTTTCCCTCTCTCTTTCCTCCCTATTCCCTAGTTTCCCCTTTTCCTCTCTCTTTCCTCACCTAGTTTCCCTTTCCCTCTCTCTTTCCTCCCTAGTTCCCCTTTCCCTCTCTCTTTCCTCCCTAGGTCCCCTTTCCCTCTCTCTTTCCTCCCTAGTTCCTCTTTCCCTCTCTCTGTCCTCCCTAGTTCCCCTTTCCCTCTCTCTTTCCTCCCTAGTTCCCTTGTTCCCCTTTCCCTCTCTCTTTCCTCCCTAGTCCCCCTTCCCCTCATTCTTTCCTCCCTAGTTCCCTAGTTCCCCTTTCCCTCTCTCTTTGCTCCCTAGTTCCCTAGTTCCCCTTTCCCTCTCTCTTTCCTCCCTAGTTCCCTAGTTCCCATTTCCCTCTCTATTTCCTCCCTAGTTCCCTAGTACCCCTTTCCCTCTCTCTTCCCTCCCTAGTTCCCTAGTTCCCCTTTCCCTCTCTCTTTCCTCCCTAGTTCCCTAGTTCCCCTTTCCCTCTCTCTTTCCTCCCTAGTTCCCTCTGTCTTCCCCTCTCTCTTTCCTCCCTAGTTCCCTAGTTCCCCTTTCCTCTCTCTTTCTCCCTAGTTCCCTAGTTCCCCTTTTCCTCTCTCTTTCCTCCCTAGTTCCCCTTTTCCTCTCTCTTTCCTCCCTAGTTCCCCTTTCCCTCTCTCCTTCCTCCCTAGTTCCCTAGTACCCCTTTCCCTCTCTCTTCCCTCCCTAGTTCCCTAGTTCCCCTTTCCTCTCTCTTTTCCTCCCTAGTTCCCTAGTTCCCTTTCCCTCTCTCTTTCCTCCCTAGTTCCCCTCTGTCTTCCCCTCTCTCTTTCCTCCTAGTTCCCTAGTTCCCCTTTCCCTCTCTCTTTCCTCCCTAGTTCCCCTTTCCCTCTCTCTTTCCTCCCTAGTTCCCTAGTTCCCCTTTCCCTCTCTCTTTCCTCCCTAGTTCCCTAGTTCCCATTTCCCTCTCTCTTTCCTCCCTAGTTCCCTAGTTCCCCTTTCCCTCTCTCTTTCCTCCCTAGTTACCTAGTTCCCTTTTCCCTCTCTCTTTCCTC
>NW_022262815.1:0-132196 GCF_002021735.2 Oncorhynchus kisutch
CAGCTGTGGAACATCTGGGCACATCATCCAATGCACATCAACTGGACCTCATCCAGGACAGTTGTTTCTAAATGAGGACATTGGAATATAAAATAAACTATTGTTAGGACATAAAAAAAATAGCAAGATTGCTGATATTAGCTAGGTAGCAAAAGTTGATTGCTTAGCAACAGTTACTAAAGTTAATGTTAGCTAGCAAGCTACAACATCTCGAGCACAAGCATTTTTGCCACGTCTGAATGATAGAAATACACAACATTTCGCAAATTATAATGACATTGTTAAATGTAGTAAATAAGAGTTGTAAACTCCACATACCCTCTTCGAAGTCGCTGTCCACCTGTCGACGATCACGAACCCTGCAAAACAGAAAAAGACAAGAAAACAAGCCACAAATGAATTTGAACAACCTGTCGACGCAGTAGGCCGCCGACGTCCATGCACTCTCTCCGCCAGTCTTGAAAAGCACCCAGGCATTTTCCAGTCGATTGTTCTCAGGTTCAAAAATCAAACAAGTTGTTGTCAGCAGCAAAGTTGTTGTTTTCGCACAGAATCGTTCCATAGAACGTCGGTTCGAAAATGATTGTTTACAAAATTGACAACTGTGTTGCCATAGAAATTAGTTTGGAATTCTGATTCCCTTTAGAATCCCTTAAAATGGCTTGTCATCATTCTAGTGACGTCGACGTGCTCCTTCGTAGCTCAGTTGATAAGAGCATGACGTGTTGCAAACATTGCTAAAATAGATAATGATTTCAGGGATTTTTGTGATGATGAGTTATCTGAAATTGAGATAAAAGACTGTATTAAAAGCCTTAGGACAATAGGTCCCCTGGAAATGATGGTTTAATAAGCGAGTTTTTATAAAGCATTCAATGATAAATTGATTCCTTTCATTCTTGCTATGTTTCACGAATCAATAGAAAAAGGGGAGTTACCGGCTTCCTTAAAACAAGGTGTAATTACTTTGATTCCCAAACTTAATAAGGATACTCTTTATATAGACAACTGGAGACCCATTAGCCTGTTGAATAATGATGGGAAATTATCACGTTAGATATTTTCGCATCAGCTCTTTTTCAGAGCATATCTGATTGTCAAAAGCAATTACTTTTAGAATAACTGTCTTCAAAGTAATGACTCGGGACGTCGGGGTTGATATGTACGCTTCTTTTAGTAATATTACTTGTTCACGTTACATTTAAGAACTTTAGATTCTACAGAGCAATGCAGGTAAGATGCTAGCGGAAAGGTCAGCTTAATCACTTTGCACCTCACATAACTGGGCGCGTTCTTCCGCTCTCATTCCTGTCGCAAGGCATTCTGGAACTTGCAGTCAAAAAGCGTAATTCAATACTACCAATACAATTACATATGTAAATAACTGTAAAGAAATATCTTTAATTACAGCTCAATGAATTAACTTAAACATGAACACATTAAAGTTACAACAATTACTCAAAACAATGACTGAATTGGGGCTTGCCTGTCTCAACGAAGCCATAGAAACCTGGACATGCTCCAACTGAAATGTTCCCTCCTGTCAGCACTGATGTTGAATGGCATAAATACACTTTTTTTGTTCTCTCTCATCCCCTGTAGGTTTGTTGAACATGAGTGGAAATGAAACTCCAGCACACTGGTAGCACTAAAGACGTGTGAGTATAACTTTTCCAGGTGAGTTGAACCTGCCTGTGGGTGCAGTGGGGATATTCCTGGGAGGTCTACTGATGAAGAGGTATAAGCTTGGCGTTGTGTCTGGAGCCCAGCTGTCTTTCGTCACCTCCTTCATGGCCTACCTCCTCCTCCCTCTGCAGTCTGGCACTAAGTGTGACAACGTTCAGGTGGCTGGTCTGACCGTGTCCTACAACGGGTAAATATGACATCTGATTGGTTGGTTGGTGGGTTGATAAAAACGTTTTGATCAGTGGAATATGAGGGAGAGCTAGACCAACACACACATGGGCTTGTGCCGGGGCTCCCTCTTGTGGAATATACAGTATGGTTGTTACTGAGCCCGGATTCCTGGCTGTTTTGTCACTGTGCCTGTGTCAATGATAGTTCAGCAACAATTATTTAAACATCATCATTACCAGCGATTTTCTCTGTCCCCCAGGTCCCCTGGTGTACGATGGCAGCCTGTTGTCAGAGTGTAACAGAGACTGCGACTGCTTGGCTGGGGAGTGGGACCCTGAGTGTTCAGACAACGGCATCACTTACACCTCCCCCTGCCTCGCAGGCTGCTCCAGCTTTACAGGTTACGGCAAGAACACGTACCAATACTATTAATGTACTGAGTGTACAAAACATTCCCAGGGATGCTGGCCCATGTTGACTCCAATGCTTCCACAGTTGTGTCAAGTTGGCTGTATGTCTTTTGAGTGGTGGACCATTCTTGATATACACAGGAAACTGTTGAGCGTAAAAAAAACAGCAGCGTTGCAGTTCTTGACACAAACTGGTACCACTGGCACCTACTACCATAACCTGTTTAAAGGCACTTAAATATTTTGTCTTGCCCATTCACCCTCTGAATGGCACACATACACAATCCATGTCTCAATTGTCTCAAGCTTTTACAATATATTTTTTAAACTTCCCCTCCTCTTTATCTATACTGATTTAAGTGGATTTAACTAGTGACATCCATAAGGGATTATAGCGTTAACCTGGATTCACCTGGTCAGCATATGTCATGGAAAGAGCAGGTGTTCTTAATGTTTTATACACTCAGTGTAAATAAGTTATTTCAACCATAACTGGGGCCTTGTTGAGGCCTTATCTAAGTAAGTAATTGCTGATTGACAATAAAGTATTATTTTGATGTATGGAAAAAAATATGGTATGCAATTCCTATGTAGAGAAGGTTCTCTCTGGTAGTTGTTCAATATGACTTCAGCTTTACAGCTTTTACAGGGCACTGTGGTAAAATGGATGTTTAATCTCAGTGTGACTCCCTGTTTAAATAAAATGAAAAAAACATCAACACAAACACAGGATATGGGGTACACATGGTATCACATCATTACATACTAGGCCCTACTGCACCTGCATTCCAGCACCATTCCAGCATCTGGAATTGACTCAACATGTTTGAGGTGGGGGATCAATACATGTGGGGGAAGAGGTGGCTGTCGAATGTATGATTCTGATATGTACAGGTAAGTTCATTGTGTGTGTGTGTGTGTGTGTGTGTGGGGGGGGGGGGGGGGGGCGTCCATGTTTGTGTCCGTACTCTGAGGTGTGTTTGAATATGAATGAGCAGCAGTGTTGTGATGTGTCCTATCCCGTCCTTGCAGAGTGATCTTCCTTGGCCTCATCACATGTCTCAGTGGCTCCTCCTTAGGAGGGATGGGGACACCACTATGGGCTGATTTCAAGGTTTTACTGCTAACCTACAAAGCATTACATGGGCTTGCTCCTACCTATCCCTCTGATTTGGTCCTGCCGTACATACCTACCCGTATGCTACGGTCACAAGACACGGGCCTCCTAATTGTCCCTAGAATTTCTAAGCAAACAGCTGGAGGCAGGGCTTTCTCCTATAGAGCTCAATTGTTATGGAATGGTCTGCCTACCCATGTGAGAGACGCAGACTCGGTCTTAACCTTTTAGTCTTTACTGAAGACTCATCTCTTCAGTGGGTCATATGATTAAGTGTAGTCTGGCCCAGGAGTGTGAAGGTGAACGGAAAGGCTCTGGAGCAACGAACCGCACCGCCCTTGGTGTCTCTGCCTGGCCGGTTCCCCTCTTTCCACTGGGATTCTCAACCTCTAACCCTATTACAGGGGCTGAGGCACTGGCTTACTGGTGCTCTTTCATGCCGTCCCTAGGAGGGGTGCGTCACTTGAGTGGGTTGAGTCACTGATGAGATCTTCCTGTCTGGGTTGGCGCCCCCCCTTGGGTTGTGCCGTGGCGGAGATCTTTGTGGGTTATACTCGGCCTTGTCTCAGTAAGTTGGTGGTTGAAGATATCCCTCTAGTGGTGTGGGTCTGTGCTTTGGCAAAGTGGGTGGGGTTATATCCTTCCTGTTTGGCCCTGTCCGGGGGTATCATCAGATGGGGCCACAGTGTCTCCTGACCCCTTCTGTCTCAGCCTCCAGTATTTATGCTGCAGTAGTTTATGTGTCGGTGGGCTAGGGTCAGTTTGTTATATCTGGAGTACTTCTCCTGTCTTATCCGGTGTCCTGTGTGAATTTAAGTATGCTCTCTCTAATTCTCTCTTTCTTTCTCTCTCTCGGAGGGCCTGAGCCCTAGGACCATCCCTCAGTACTACCTGGCATGATGACTCCTTGCTGTCCCCAGTCCACCTGGCCGTGCTGCTTCTCCAGTTTCAGCTGTTTTGCCTGTGGCTATGGAACCCTGACCTGTTCACCAGACGTCCTCAGGTGGTGAGGGTAGGCAACCATTTGTAACTGGATCCTGGACTTCCTGACAGGCCGCCCCAGTTGGTGAGGGTAGGCAACATCATATCTGCCATGCTGATCCTCAACACGGGGACCCCTCAGGGGTGCCTGCTTAGTCCCTTCCTGTACTCCATGTTCACCTGCGACTCCAACACCATCATTAAGTTAGCCAATGACACGATTGTGGTAGGGCCTGATCACCAACGACGATGAGACAGCCTATAGGGATTTTTAAAAATGTGTTTATTGCTTAAACACAAATTTTAACACAGCATAAACCAATACTGATCAAATTAGAAATCAAAGCAGTGGTAGGTTTTATGGGGAAAACATTCAATCAAATACACATGGTAAGCAGATGTTAATAATGCGAGTGTAGCGAAATGCTTGTGCTTCTAGTTCCGACCGTGCAGTAATATCTAACAAGTAATCAAAACATTTCACAACAACTACCTTATACACACACAAGTATAATATATATATAATATAAGTGACACATTTATTACATCATATTTGTAATTATTAAAGTGGCTAGAGATTGAGTCAGTATGTTGGCAGCAGCCACTCAATGTTAGTGATGGCTGGTTAACAGTCTGATGACCTTGAGATAGAAGCTGTTTTTCAGTCTCTCGGTCCCAGCTTTGATGCACCTGTACTGACCTCGCCTTCTGGATGATAGCAGGGTGAACAGGCAGTGGCTCGGGTGGTTGTTGTCCTTGATGGTCTTTTTTGCCTTCCTGTGACATCGGGTGGTGTAAGTGTCCTGGAGGGCAGGTCGTTTTTCCCCGGTGATACGTTGCGCAGTTGCTGTACCAGGCGGTGATACAGCCTGACAGGATGCTCTCGATTGTGCATCTGTAAAAGTTTGTGACCGTTTTTGGTGACAAGCCAAATTTCTTCAGCCTCCTGAGGTTGAAGAGGCGCTGTTGTGCCTTCTTCACCGTGCGGTCTGTGTGGGTGGACCATTTCAATTTGTCCGTGATGTGTATGCCGAGGAACTTAAAACGTTCAACTTCTCCACTACTGTCCTATTGATGTGGATAGGGGGGTTGCTCCCTCTGCTGTTTCCTGAAGTCCACGATCATCTCCTTTGTTTTGTTGACGTTGAGAGTGAGGTTATTTTCCTGACACCACACTCCCGAGGGTGTAGCATAAGAACAGCTTCATTGGCACAATGGACCATAACTGCACAATGTTCTAATCTAACATTCTAATCTATATCTGCTTAATTTGTAAATTATGTCAGTGTTGGAGCCCCTAGCTATCCATAAATGAAAAAAACAAGAATATGGTGCCATCTGGTTTGCTTATTAATATAAGGAATTTGAAATTATTTATAGGTTTATAAGTATATTTTATCCAATTACATTTTTGATACTTAAGTATATTTAAAACCAAATACTTTTAGACTATTACTCTAGTATTTTACTGGGTGACTTTAACTTGAGTAAAAGTAAAGATACCTTAATAGAAAATGACTCAGTCATGTTTGATAATTGGGTACTTTTCCCACCACTGCACTGGTTCTGTGTATAAGCCATTTAGTAATAACGTTTACCCAAAGCGACTTTGCTAAGATCATGCTTGCTTCGTCCCGCAAAGTATTGTTCCTAGAGACACTGAATATGTTGCTGTTAAGTGGAAACGTTATTTTCGTTTGAGTTGGTTGACAAAGGACACGTACGGAAGCTTCTGCAAAGAGTCGTCTGTATCAACAATAGTTCGTTGCGGGACAAAGCAATGGCCATGCACGTATACATTTTACGTATGGGTGCTCCCGGGAATCGAACCCATAATTCTTGCAGGACCACAGACAACAATAGTCAACGTTACGTTTCTCTCAAGATTAGAATACTTGTGTTGTAGCTACACAGTAACACGTTAGCTAACGTGCTAGCCACAGTAGGGCTACAGTTTGCATCCACGACATACTTGTGTCATGCAGTTAATTCAGGTTTAGCTCATGTCAGCTACAATGTAGTTGGAATCATTTGTAATAACTGTCTCTGAAGTTTATTTTGTTGCCACCACGGTGAACCACGTGTATTTCTGCGTGCGCCACCATTTTTTCTCATTTCAACTATGACCCTTCGCCTCTGACCCAACAACACATGGCATGTTTCTGTCCTCGTTTATTCAAAACTGGTTCGTAGTCGCCATCAAGCGTCCTTCTCAAATTACTACATTTTTATTTATTTATTTTTTATGATTTAACCTTATTTAACGAGGCAAGTCAGTTAAGAACGCATTGTTATTTACAATGTTATGTATTGCTCATCATTGGTGACGGCTGTTGTTTACTTATTTATTTGTTGTCTCATCACATTATTGTACAAAAAAACGGAAACGTAGCTAATACACCAGTTTCGAGTGGTCTTTTTAGTGGTATGGGGATCCAGTATTGCGTCGCTGATTGCATTGATTGACAGATCATCCCTGAAGTTGTTTTATTACGTCAACGTGCATTCACATTATGACGTTGGCTGAGTTACCGTATAAAATGCGATAGTTTCTCTCTTTGGTAATCACTTGGTAAAGTTTTACATGATGGGAACATAGGCTCCAGCCATAGACTTTAACCATGGAGGATAATAAGGTAAGCCTATGAATTGCTAACAGAGAAGCCCCATGCAGTGGTGCAGGAACCGCTGCACAGTCTTTTTTTATGCTGCGTCAGGAACCACAGGGTTTACAGGACATGACGGTAGGGGTGCCGCAAGTAGTGGCAGCTGGGTGGCGGTGTGGGCTAACGTTAATGTGCCGCTAATATTATCATTTTTAATATTGTAAAAAAATGTATGCATTATAATAACCTATGGGACTTGTTATACATCAAATATGATCCTTGCAAAGATAACAGTAGTAGGCTATCATAATTCTACCTAAATTATAATAATAATAGGTGACTCCAGAACGCATTAATTACGAATCTTGAAATCAGGCAATAGAATCTATGTGTATTTATAGCGAAAACCTGTTCTGTTAAATTTTTGTATATATTGGCCATTATAAACTGGGTGTTTTGAGCCCTGAATGCTGATTGGCTGAAAGCTATGGTATATCAGAGCGTAAAACATTTATTTGTCCTCTTCTAATTAAGTTGGTAACCAGTTTATAATAACTGTGCTTTGTGTCACGTGTAAGAACAGCTCTTAGCTGTGGTATATTGTCCATATCCATGAGCATTTAAAGAATGGTCTAATTTCTTCCAATCAGAGTTTAAATGAAGATGATCCACATGATCATCAAAGTTTGGAAGGTCAAGTCCAGAAAATGAAGAATGATATCCTGGGTTTAAACTATCCAGAAGATAGTGAAGTGAAGGATCCCCTGCCTCAGATCGAGCTGAAGGCTGTGACAAGGAGAAAAGTTAAGGTGAGAGAATAGACTGAGGAGAGAAAGGGAAATCTGGGGTCTTACATGTCCACACTTTAAACCTGTCCAATATGCCATATAACATGTTGTTGTGAGGTTGGAGGGTAAATTGTCCTTACAACAGACTTCCATCTTTTAATATTCAATCACCAATGGTTTACTGTAGCTCTTCTCAAAGGCCTGTATAGCAACATACAGTATGTCATTGACTGTATTGTCTTTTTAGACCAAAAGGAGGACCAGTGCCAACAGGTCCACAGTTGAACAGAGCACTGATAGTGATGCGGCTGAGAGAGATTTTGTTGATAATCAGAATGATGAAGATGAGGAAACGGTGAAGAAGGATCCCCTGCCTCAGATGCAGCAGGATGCCGTGAAAAGAAATAAAGTCAAGGTAAGGGAATAGATTGAGCAGAGATGTGGATATTTGTGATATCTTTCATATCTATAACCTGCCCCTACAGCATGTTGTTCCGAGGAAGGTAAATTGCCCATGCAATACCGTTTTATCTCCTAATAGTAAATCTAGGGCTGACCCCATTTGGTCGACAGGCTGTTGGTTGACTGGGATTTCTTAAGTCGAGCAGCCGCAAAAGTTTGTTTTCTTCATGGTGCACATGGACACCTGTCTGATTCGCGCCTGTCTCAGTTGACTAATCCATTGCCGAGGCCACAGGGATGGCACAGTCCATCACGCTAAGACGTGATACTGACATTGTATATGGTTATATCATGTAAAAATAATGGTGTAACACTAATAAATCAAATATTATTTTATAACAAATGCGCTTTCTCCTGCATTGGATACGGTCGCTGTCCATGGTTCTGAAACATAAACTTCAGTGCTCCGTAGAATTGCCGCCCTTTCCTATGTTGCTATGTGCATAATAGCAAAGTTAACCAGCATATTGGGATTGAGAACAATGTTGCAGAGGCAGCAGCAGTAGCAGAGACGGGGAAACAGCCCTGGCATTAGCCTAATTGTCTAAGAAAATTGAGGAGAGAGGAAAACCCAACTAAATTAGGTCTATAATCAAAAGCCTAATTGTTAAATGTGCCTGGCTTTGTAAATCATCCATATACACTGCTCAAAGAAAGGGAACACTTAAACAACACAATGTAACTCCAAGTCAATCACACTTCTGTGATATCAAACTGTCCACTTAGGAAGCAACACTGATTGACAATACATTTCACATGCTGTTGTGCAAATGGAATAGACAACAGGCAATTAGCAAGAAACCCCCAATAAAGGAGTGGTTCTGCAGGTGGGGACCACAGACCACTTCTCAGTTCCTATGCTTCCTGGCTGATGTTTTGGTCACTTTTGAATGCTGGCGGTGTTTTCACTCTAGTGGTAGCATGAGACGGAGTCTACAACCCACACAAGTGGCTCAGGTAGTGCAGCTCGGATGGAACATCAATGCGAGCTGTGGCAAGAAGGTTTGCTGTGTCTGTCAGCGTAGTGTCCAGAGCATGGAGGCGCTACCAGGAGACAGGCCAGTACATCAGGAGACGTGGAGGAGGCCGTAGGAGGGCAACAACCCAGCAGCAGGACCGCTACCTCCGCCTTTGTGCAAGGAGTAGCAGGAGGAGCACTGCCAGAGCACTGCAAAATGACCACCAGCAGGCCACAAATGTGCATGTATCTGCTCAAACGGTCAGAAACAGACTCCATGAGGGTGGTATGAGGGCCCGACGTCCACAGGTGGGGGTTGTGCTTACAGCCCAACACTGTGCAGGACGTTTTTCATTTGCCAGAGAACACCAAGATTGGCAAATTCTCCACTGGAGCCCTGTGCTCTTCACAGATGAAAGCAGGTTCACACTGAGCACATGTGACAGACGTGACAGTCTGGAGACGCCGTGGAGAACGTTCTGCTGCCTGCAACATCCTCCAGCATGACCGGTTTGGCGGAGGGTCAGTTATGGTGTGGGGTGGCATTTCTTTGGGGGGCCGCACAGCCCTCCATGTGCTCGCCAGAGGTAACCTGACTGCCATTAGGTACCGAGATGAGATCCTCAGACCCCTTGTGAGACCATATGCTGGTGCGGTTGGCCCTGGGTTCCTCCTAATGCTAGACAATGCTAGACCTCATGTGGCTGGAGTGTGTCAGCAGTTCCTGCAAGAGGAAGGCATTGCTGCTATGGACTGGCCCGCCCGTTCCCCAGACCTGAATCCAATTGAGCACATCTGGGACATCATGTCTCACTCCATCCACCAACGCCACGTTGCACCACAGACTGTCCAGGAGTTGGAGGATGCTTTAGTCAAGGTCTGGGAGGAGATCCCTCAGGAGACCATCCGCCACCTCATCAGGAGCATGCCCAGGCGTTGTAGGTAGGTCATACAGGTACGTGGAGGCCACACACACTACTGAGCCTCATTTTGACTTGTTTTAAGGACATGACATCAAAGTTGGATCAGCCTGTAGTGTGGTTTTCCACTTTCATTTTGAGTGTGACTCCAAATCCAGACCTCCATGGGTTGATAAATTTGATTTCCATTGATCATTTTTGTGTGACTTTGTTGTCAGCACATTCAACTATGTAAAGAAAAAGTATTTAATAAGAATATTTCATTCATTCAGATCTAGGATGTGTTTTTTTTGTGTTCCCTTTATTTTTTTGAGCAGTGTATATATTACCAGTCGAAAGGGTTTTTCTTTATTTTTACTATTTTCTACATTGTAGAATAATAGTGAAGACATCAAAACTATGAAATAACACATATGGAATCATTTAGGTATCAAAAAAATGTTAAACAAATCAAAATAT
Organism: Oncorhynchus kisutch; assembly: GCF_002021735.2. Lineage (NCBI taxonomy): Eukaryota > Metazoa > Chordata > Actinopteri > Salmoniformes > Salmonidae > Oncorhynchus > Oncorhynchus kisutch. Next base: position 10,559 of record NW_022262815.1, read on the forward strand.
ATTTTACATTTGAGATTCTTCAAAGTAGCCCTTTGCCTTGATGGCAGCTTTGCACACGCTTGGCATTCTCTCAACCAGCTTCATGAGGTAGTCACCTGGAATGCATTTCATAAATTAATGTGTGCCTTGTTAAAAATTAAGTAAAGGAATTTCTTTCCTTCTTAATGCATTTGAGCCAATCAGTTGTGTTGTGACAAGGTAGTGTTGGTATACATAAGATAGCCCTATATGGTAAAAGACCAAGTCCATATTATGGCAAGAACAGCTCAAATAAGCAAAGAGAAACAGCAGTCCGTCATTACTTTAAGACATGAAGTTCAGTCAATCCGGAAAATGTAAAGAACTTTGAACTTTTTATCAAGTGCAAAAACCATCAAGTCGCAAAAACCATCAAGCACAATGATGAAACTGGCTCTCATGAGGACCGCCACAGGAAAGGAAGACAGAGTTAACTCGGCTGCAGAGGATACGTTCTTTAGAGTTAACTGCACCTCACATTGCAGCCCAAATAAATGCTTCACAGAGTTCAAGTCACAGACACATCTCAACATCAACTGTTCAGAGGAGACTGCGTGAATCAGGCCTTCGTGGTCAAATTGCTGCGAAGAAAGCACAACTAAAGGACACCAATAAGAAGAAGAGACTTGCTTGGGCCAAGAAACACAAGCAATGGACATTAGACTGGTGGAAATCTGTCCTTTGGTCTGATAAGTCCAAATTCCAACAATGTCTTTGTGAGAGTAGGCGTACAGATGATCTCCGCATGTGTGGTTCCGACCATGAAGCATGGAGGAGGTGTGATAATGTGGGGGCGCTTTGTTGGTGACACGGTCTGTGATTTATTTAGAATTCAAGGCACACTTAACCAGCATGGCTACCATAGTATTCTGCAGTGATACGCCATCCCATCTGGTTTGCGTCTCCAGGCTGTGTAAGGGCTATTTGACCAAGAAGGAGAGTGATGGAGGGCTGCATCAGATGACCTGACATCCACAATCACCCAACCTCAACCCAATTGAGATGTTTTGGGATGAATTGGACCACAGAGTGAAGGAAAAGCAGCCAATAAGTTCTCAGCATATGTGGGAACTCCTTCAAGACTGTTGGAAAAGCATTCCAGGTGAAGCTGGTTGAGAGAATGCCAAGAGTGTGCAAAAATGCCATCAAGGCAAAGGATGGCTACTTTGAAGAATCTCAAATATAAAATATATTTTGATTTGTTTAACACTTTTTGGTACCTAAATGATTCCATATGTGTTATTTCATAGTTGTGATGTCTTCACTACTATTCTACAATGTAGAAAATAGTACAAATAAAGAAAAGCCTTGAATGAGTAGGTGTGTCCAAACTTTTGACTGGTACTGTATACATATATACAGGAGTAAGACAGATATAGCTTCTGTTGCCTGTTTGAGTATTTGTTTAATAGCCTACTGATTCTGTGAGCACCAAGCCTCATGCACCGGCAAAATGTTGAATTAAGCGATTTCACAGATTCGGCTGTTTTTAATATTTGCTATGCTGTAATAATGGCTTTATAATTTCTAGTCGTTAGAACAGACTGGTATTGCTTAACATTTGCTTAACCTTTTGCACGTAGGGGGCAGTATTTTCGTTTTTGGCTAAAAAACATACCCATTTGAAACGGCCTATTTCTCAGCCCCAGAAACTAGAATATGCATATAATTGTCAGATTAGGATAGAAAACACTCTAAAGTTTCCAGAACTGTAAAGAAGAAGTTTCCAGAACTGTAAAGAAGAAGTTTCCAGAACTGTAAGGAAGAAACTAAATGGCTGAAATGATATTGCGTCTTCAGCATGGACAGCACAATAAACAGTTGCTGTTATGCGGTGCCTTTTCGCTGCAGTAGGGAGGAGAGCGAGACAACGTGCACCTGTCACACAGGCACTCGCTGTCATTTCTTTTAATACAGTGTCACCATCGGGCTCTTTCTTGAGTCATTTGTGTGTCTTAATTATTTAATTAAACAGTGTGCTTAAAGCATCAGCCAAGCTCAGTGCCTATGTAGGTGATTGTATTCAAACACATAGGGTGTGTCTGATATGGAAAAATACATTTTAACATTAGAACAGGATTAGAACAGCCCTGCAATCAGTCTTACCCTTGCTCTACTCAAAGGGCTGTATTGGAATGGCTTCATACAGATCTACGTGTATATCATTGACTGTATTGTCTTTTTAGGCCAAGAGGACCAAGAGAAACAAAGTGGAGCAGATCACTGATGCAGGTCATAAATGAAACTCTAATTTCACTGAATGTAATCCTTTTGCATGTAAATGTAATTTAGTATGGACATCTATTGAGCAGAGGACTAATAGCAGAGTGCACATGTTATACTTTCTTGGCTACTTAACTTCACAAAGTACACAAAGTTGGCTAATACATATTTGCCTCAGGAGGTTACATGTTTTTTGACTTCTTTACCTTGGTGAATGCTGCTTTGCACACAGGTCCCTCTACATCTGTGGAATTCTCTGGGATGGCAGTTCAGGGGACATCTCACCAGGGACAATCTAATGAGAAGATCCTAAGTGAGTGTGTCTCCAGGGCCTGTCAGACCAGGGCTCTTGACCTCCCGCCAATCGATCCGGATGCTTTCAACCCGATTATCATCCGGTTTCTGGAAAAACTTACTGAGGAGTATGTCCAAACTTCTATTGTAGTATTTGAATGCAATGTCATCTGGAGGATTTTATAAATTGTATGTGTGTTGGTGTGCTTTTTGGTGCTAAAAAACATCTAATTATCTCCTATAGGCAATGGAGGCAGTTAAGCATTGGCAGGATGGACCCTGTAAGTCCCTTCACCCTGAAAATGATTCATAGATATATTAATAGATGTTTCAAGAATATTAGATACAAACCTTTTATCTATCTACAGTATCATCCACATTATCACAAACAGTTTCATTCAAAGAGCTTTTTAGTAGCCTACTGCTTTTCATGCTCTCCAATGTATGCCACTTTCATGATTCTCATGAACATATGTGAGATTGTTGGTATCTCTTCGAGGAGCTTGGTTTCAGAGCCCGGCTATGAGTAATCTACCTACACTGTTTCGGTCCTACAGGTGATGAGGGCATTGCTTGCAGAGATGTGCCTGGAGATTGTGCGGTTTGTATCTGAGGCCATCCTGGAGGTCATCATCCCTGCAATTTTCCGTTTTGTACGGATATACAGCCATGTGTCTCCAGTATCCAGCAAGTCTCTGACAGAATCAGAGAGATCCTCTAGCACAAACCTGAAGATTCGCAAGAGAGGCAGCAGCAAATCCTCAAGGTGTTGCACGGCCAAATCAAGCTCCTCTCGTAATGGGTATGTTCAGTCATTCCTAAAGAAACCGGTTTCACCTAACTATTCATAACCCATTTTGTGAAAATATGTTTTGTTTATCTGTGTAACAGTTTACTCTTAATGACCAATTTAACTGATTACTGAATGATGTATTAATGTCACTACCGTGTCTACTATTGAATATGGAATGCTGTATTGTTTGCTTTGTATTCTCAAAGGTCTCAGACAGTGTTGCCAAATACTCAGGGAGATGGTGAGTCTATATCATCTGAGCCACTCAGGGACTTTTTTGGGATCACTGAGGACAGTCTCCTCACTGGTGTCCAGGATTCCTTCAAAGAGTCGCTGAACAATGTCCTCTGTATCCAAAGAGAGGACCAGGTAGACACTCAAAGTCTATCCCGGGTTATTGTTGGAGAAGTGTCAAAGAAGGTCAATTCCATAATCTCTGTGGCCATCCAAACTCCCATCTCTGGCCGAATGTCCCCTGTTATTTTTGCCAGTGGTGGTGTCTCCAGCACCAAGGTGGTTGAGGAGATGGTGTCTGGCGTTTCCAACATACTTCAGATGTATATTAATGGGAAGAGTGTTGAGCAGATTGTTCTCAGAGAGGATGGTGTTGAGGTGGATATGACACATTTAACAGGACAGGTCATGACAGCCCTCAGTGGCACTGTTTTGAACTTCAGCAATAAGGAAGAAAATGACCCCGACAAGAGGGAACTGCTTTGTGTTGTTGCTGACCATATGAAGATGCTTGAAGCTTGTAAAAGTCCAGAGGAGATGCTAAAACAAGGAGAGAGCAACCTCAATATCAAAGGTGCCAAATCTAGTCTTCGTCTGTCAACACAAAGTATGGACAGACTACTCACTGAGGAGTTTCAGACCAAGGCCACTGAATCGATCCGGGAGATTGTTAAAAGATTCAGGGGTTGTACATCATGTTGTTCTGGCACAATATCATCTAGTCCAACTCCTCGGATAGGTGAGATCAGAGACCTTATGATTGACCCTGAGGCCTCTGAGTTGGTAAGTACCTTTGTTTCAGACATGGACAATCTTACCCAGTCTATCAGGGCATCCTGCTCCCCTGCACAGGGCGAGCAGATCCTTCTTGAAAATCATCGAAGTAAGATCTGGTCTTACACTGTTGGTTGTTACTACGACATAAAAAATACGCTGAAGAGGCTTCTTACCTGTCCAGAAAAAGGGTCTCTCGCAAGTACATTTGTGGGGAGCACAAAATATTCTTTCACAATGGTTCCAACTTTGTGCCTGGACGTCGGTCATTCCAGTAATGGTGAGGCTGACACATCGGACTCCATTTCTTGTAAACCACTTTTAATAACCCCCTCATCTATGAATGAACAAAAAGGACAAAGTGAGACCCCAAAACCTCTCTTGGCTCTCAACAAGTATTTGCAAAACCAAGTCCTCCTTGACACCACAAAAGCGATTGCCAGCCAGGTTCTAGTCTTGTATAAGACTGAGGTGATGGAGAAGTTCTCATCTTCTGTTGGAGAGTGTGATTCTGAAGAGTCTCTGGAGGCCATTCTATTTGTGGATGGCATCATGTCTGACTTGAATGATTTCACCAGTTCTTGTTCCCCCTCACCATCTGAGTTGTTAGACAGTGAACAATGTCTCTCCCATCTCACTTTTCCACTTGGTCTGCAGGACAGCACCACCAACAGTGAATCTACCCAGAGTCTTCCAATTATAAATATGAAGAAACTCTCCGGTGTGTCTTTCCAGACAAAGGCTAGAAAGGCAGTGAGTGAAGATCTGAGATATGTCAACCCCTTTACAAACAGCTTACTGGGAGACTCTGAAGCATCTACATTGCTGGACACTTTTGTAACAGATGTGGAGACTGTTGTTCAGTCCATGCAGGCACATGACTCTGAAAATGTCAGAATTTCAAAAGTGAGCACCCTTTCTGCTGCTCTTATTTTATATCATAGATTTAGAGAAATGCTGAGGCGGTTTCTCACTCCCTGCCAAGACTCTGTAAAGGTCATCGATGGTGTTACACCAATACATGATGAGACTCTCAAACAGGCTCCTAGTGAAAGTTTAGATTCTCAGGTGACTTGTAATAGTGATTCTCTTGAAATCCAAGCAGACCTTCAAACCTGTACCAAGGAGGTCATTAGTCAGATCCTCACTGTGTATCAATCTGAGGAATCCATGGAGAAATGCCTCTCTAGCCTAAAAGGAGATACAGAAGACCTGTCCAAGCTTTTGGATGCCGTTGTTTCTCAGATTGACGTCCTTGCCGCCTCCAAATCATATTTATCTGTTGATGACTATGCTGTCAATACACAGGACAATTTGCACGGTGAGATCAACAATGATGAGGAGGAGGCATCCTCTAGAAGTCTTAAATCCACAGCCTTTGACAAACTATGTACTGAGGAGTTTCAAACTAAAGCCTCACATATGGCTGGTGGGATCCTTCAATCAGGGTTGATTGGCATTGTAAATACCAGCCTTGATGGTAGAAGTGCAGACATTTGTGCAGAGTCCAGTAATGATGGTGATGATAGAGATGTCAAAATCCTTCAGAAGAGTGGAACTCCACCTTTGTTCACCTCTTCTCTGCACACCAATTCTGCAGCATCCAACATCGTCATAAGCATCACTAAAGACCTTAATAGATTCACCCAGATGACTAAAATGTCTGATGCTTCAGTGTCTGGCCAGTTAGAGAGATCCCTGTCAGCTTCAACCCTTCCTGTCAGTGTTCACAACGGGGCCAATGTGAAAGGAAAGATCATTTGGCCAGGCACTGTTAACCTGTTCAACAATGTGTTCACCAAGGTCAAGGACTTTTTTGCCCAGCAACAACCGGTCCTCCTAGACAATGTGGTTGAGGCCCCCAAACATGCCGAATCCATATGCAGAACAGCTACTTCTACACAAATGACTTACAGTGAACATGAAGGCAGCCAGACCAGCATGGTAAATTATTCCAAAGCCTTAATTAGTCAGACTCTGATGACAATCCAGAGGAGAGTGTCTATGTCAGAGAGGATGAGCACCTCAGAGAAAGGCCTCTTGACTCGTTCCATCGTGGGCTCCATGTTGGAGGATGTTGACATGGTGAGAACTGATAGACACGAGATACACCGGCCATCCTCCTCAAAGTCCTCCCTGTCCATCACCTCTGCCATGACCAGAGGGTCCCGGAGTGATTTTACAAATTCTCTTCCAGGCACTCCAGTCCCCGATGAGTGGCCTGTTGAAATCTATTGTCCTATCATTAGGAGTTCGGTCATTGATATGAGTGACTCCTCAACTCATTCACAAGGGTCAACAAATTACACAAGGCAAACCATCTCTGCCATAGTTGACATTGTTATGGAGGTCATTCCAAGAGAAGATATGGAACACATAGCCACTGCAGATGATGTCACTTCTTTTACAAGAAGACTTGCGAGACTCAGCCCCAGGGACGGTCTTCAGAACTTCTCACATGAGCTCACTGACAAAGTTTATGAGCTCATAAAGAGTCACAACACCCCCCAGGCTCTTTTTGTGCCAGCTGGCAAGACCGTGTCTGACTCTATTCTTTTGAAGCTGAAGACAGGATTGAATGCTTCTGAAGAATCCAGGGAGTTTCCATCTGACCTTGTGTACTCCTTTGCTACGGAGTCAATAAAACGTCTGCTACAGCAGATTGTCTTCTGGCTTCCGCCACCATCACAAGGATCCGATTTCTGCCAAACTATCATCTCTGATGGTTGTCTGCAGGACACAAGTCGGCTTATCCCGAGCTCTTCTGCCATCTCCGTTAGTTCCTCACAGGTTTACTGTGACACAAAGAGCCTTTTCACCAATATAATGGTCAATCAGGTCATGGATACCTGTTCTGTGGCCTCCAATTCATCAGAAGAATTATCAGAGTTGATGAACATAATCAATGGGTTGTCCCCAACTGATGCTGGAACACTTGACTATGACAGACCGGCTCTCATGACCACTAGCCGTCAGTCTAGTGCCAAATCATTGCCTAGACCATCTCTGTCTGGCAGCAGCACACACAACGGTGGAACTGTGGATATTCAAGTTTTAGGAGAGGTGGAATCCAAGATGGACAACAAAGATCTGGAGATATCTAGTGCCTCTGTGCATCCATCAACTCCATCAGCCATGGACTCTGATACACATGCATCATTTGACTCCACTAGCAATGACTACACCTCTTTGGTACTTTTACTGATTGTTAGACTGCTGTCAATGATCACCCCTATCACATTACTGGAATCCTCTGACATTGGTGAAACATCAAGAGTTCTCACAAAGAGGATTCTGTCTGAGTTCTGTGGCACCTCAGGCCTTGAACCAACTCAAGCCTACCCCCAGAATCTGAAAATCAAAAAGATTTTCAAGGCTGTCTACAAGGGGCTTCTTCAAGAATTTGGGTCAGAGAAGATGCTCCAGGTTGCAATGAAGTCAACGGATTATGCATTTGACGATGCCCTGGTCAAATCATTAACTAGGGAACTACTAACGAAATGCAATGAGGCTAGCTCTTCACCTCCCTCCATGACCCAGTTGTCATCACGCAATGCACTTGGCAGTGACGAGGTAGGTAATTCTGGGCTTCCAAAAACTGGTAGAAAGGAAAAGAAGAGAGGAAGATTCAGCACTCTCTGTGGACTCAACCCAAAGGTACATATGTCATCAAAATACACATTTTTAAGATTATTCTTTATTCATTACGTACAGTATGATGGTAAACACTGTTACCCTTTGTGTGCAATTTCTCCTACTGTATAAATGACTGTTGGTTACCCAGAGTACAAAGCAGGTCAACAAGAAGAACCACTGCACTCCAACACCTTCCCAGAACCAGACCCCTGCCGTCAGTGAAACAGGTAAGTCAATACACTCAAATGTGTACTGAACAAAAATATAAACGCAACATGCAACAATTTCAAAGATTTTATTGAGTTACAGTTCATATATGGAAATCAGTCAATTTAAATACGTTCATTAGGCCCTTATCTATGGATTTCACATGACTGGGAATACAGATATGCATATGGTAAAGAAATAAACATCCAATTCTCTGGCCACAGCTCTGGTGGACATTCCTGCAGTCAGCATGCCAATTGCACGCTCCCTCAAAACAAGTCAACCAGCGTTTTTCCTTGCTCCTATTTTTCTCAGTCTCTGTCTCTGAGACATCTGTGGCGTTGTGTGGTGTGACAAAACTGCACATTTTAGCGTGGCCTTTTATTGTGTCCAGCACGAGTTGCACCTTTGTAATGATCATGCTTTTTAACCCACAAGAGTCTAAGCCCTGTCTGGGCCGAGGGGTGTGTATCGGCCTTACTGCTATTTGCCCATACAAACGCATTGAATAACAGATTCACTACATGGAACTGAAGTGTCTGTCCTAAATCTGAGAGATATAAGAAATTTGACGAAATATATATATTTATTTATATGTATATATATTTTAGCATGTTTTTATCCCCTTCTTTTTGGCACTAAACAGTCTAAGCCCTGGGGGGGGCCTATGTAACACTTCTGTGTTAAATAGGCGGATTGAGACTGCTAGGCTACCTGCCGCCCGACATTTGTAAATTATGTAGAATATTACAATTTAAATAATAATAATGCAATACTAATTCTTCACACTAACTAGGGTCAGTTAAAGAAATGTTATGTTTACATTTTCCCCCAGCAATTGTCAATGATCAAGAATCCTGCCGAACAGAGTGTATGCTCCACCAAGAAGAAACCAAGGAAGCGTTCGCTCATTTCCAGGATGTTTTCAGCTATAGGCAAAGCCTTGTCCAGTCCCTTTACTTCCTGCTATAAAAAGAAGAGCACCTAATCTATATTTCAAAATAAATATTTGAAATTAACATAATTGCATTAATTCTTCATGTTGAGTGTTTTTAATTATATATTATTGGATGATATAAAGTGTAGTAGTAGTGGAAGTTGTATAGTTGACTATATACATACATTAAAAAATAATAAGAATAGTGTGCACTTCTAGGTACAGTTGAAGTCTGATGTTTACATACACCTTAGCCAAATACACTTAAACTCAGTTTTTCACAATTCCTGATATTTAACCCTAGTAAAAAATCCCTGTCTTAGATCAGTTAGAATCATCACTTTATTTTAAGAATGTGAAATTAATAATAATTATTATTTATTTCAGCTTTTATTTCTTTCATCACATTCCCAGTGGGTCAGAAGTTTACATACACTCAATTAGTATTTGGTAGCATTGCCTTTAAATTGTTTAACTTGGGTCAAACGTTTCGGTTGGTCTTCCACAAGCTTCCCACAATAAGTTTACTGAATTTTGGCCCATTCCTCCTGACAGAGCTGGTGTAACTGAGTCAGGTTTGTAGGCCTCCTTGCTCGCACACGCCTTTTCAGTTCTGCCCACACATTTTCTATAGGATTGAGGTCAGGGCTTTGTGATGGCCACTCCAATTCTTGACTTTGTTGTCCTTAAGTCATTTTGCCACAACTTTGGAAGTATACTTGGGGTTATTGTCCATTTGGAATACCCACTTGCAACCAAGCCTTAACTTCCTGACTGATGTCTTGAGATGTTGCTTCAATATATCCACATAATTTTTGTGGATATCACATCAAATAAAACTATAAGTAATCTTATCTAAGTCCTTTACAATTTTAGGGGGTAAGTCAAGTGACAGCGAGACATAAACCAATCTGGATAACCCTTCAGCTTTGGATAATAATATTCGACCGTATAACAAAATATCTCTCATCAACCCGAGGTTCAATTAGTTAACGTTCAATTCAGTCCTTTGTTTTTCATCCTTGCATATAACAATTTCAATATAAGTAACCTTATCTTTAATTGGGATACCAAATACTTCCTGTAAAACACAATCCGTGAATGGAAATAAGACTGACTTACTGATATTCATTTTCAAACCCGAAACTAAGGAAAAGTCTTCAATACAGGAAACTGCTTTAGAAACCTCATTCCTGTCTCTTAAAAATATTACGATTCGCCTGGCATTAATAGAAAAACAGAAATGGACATTTACTATCACAGTGACTAGATGAAGAATATTAAACTTGTATACGTTCACATGAACCAGGGTCTCACAAAAAGAAAAGTTCTTACTAGTTGCAAATAAAAACAGTCCTTTGCACCAAGTGGGTGACCTAAATTCTCTATATATATATTTATACAATTGCAAATAACATTGTACCATAGATTGGTAAAAAGTAATAGCCATCAAGCTAACATTAAGTGTCAGTGTGAATTTCCCTGCCATAAAATAAATATATATATAACAAAAAGTTTGGCTCACACAAACAATGCTCTTTCCTCAAGAAATATAACGTTTTATCAGATGCAAATAAAACTCAGTCCTGCACAACTCACTTGATAAATCCAGCCTCAGATGATTCTGAGCTTCTTTGTCAAATGCTGTCAGATCCTCCTTGAACCTCAGGTTGTTCTTCTTTAAATAGTCATTTTTCTTTGCACTTTTCCATGTCATGTCCCTCACTGGAGATGAATCTCATGACCACTGGTCGTGGTGGCTGGTTGTTTTCCCCATCTCTCAGCCTACCCAGGCGGTGCACTACATCCAGAGAACCTGCAACAACATTTCGCTCCTCCTATTGCCCTGCAAATGTCTTGCTTTGATGTTCTTGTCAGATTTTTCTGCTATTCCATAAATTCGAAGATTCCATCTCCGACTATACCGGTCATTCTCGTTTACCTTTTGACTCCATTTCAGTGAGTTTCTTCTCCTGCTTTTCAACCTGAATGTTCAATGTTGCGTTCTGCTGCTTCAGAGTTTTTACTTCCTCAGCACTGAAATCAATCGATTTCTTCAGGTTAACGATACTGACAGTGTTCTTTTACACCAAATTCATGATGTTATCTGCGCTCTCTTTGATTTTAGCCGTGAGGATGCGATGTTGTCCTGTAGCTGGCTCATTGATGGTTCACTTCTCAGCTTCTTTGGAAGTTGCTCCTTGGTTGGGGTATTCGGGTATGAATCGCATTCACCCCCCTTTTTTACACTGCGAGCATATGAGTGAGTTTCAACAATGCCTCTTTTCTCCTTGGAAGTTTCAACATCCATTATCTCAGCAACAGTTTGGTCATGTCCTGATTACATGCTACTAGCTATGAAGACGTTAGCAGGCTAACTTAACGGCACACGCTGAAACGTTTCGATAGCTAGCTTGTTCATTGGAAATCGTCAAAAATATGTCAATGGTTAAAAGAATTACAAAATTATTCATTGTATGGTTAGATATCATTTTGTGAAAATAACAAATTTGCAACTGCAGTCTAAAACTATAAACTTTGTGAGAAAACCCAAAAATTGTTCCTCAGCTAGAAATGTTCCACCCTCTCATGTCGCCATCTTGACCATGTCACTGATTTCATGGAGCTCTCCTGCACATCATTTACACAGCGATGTACTGTAATGCGTACATACATTTGACTTTTGAGTGGCCCGGGGAAATGAGTCTTTTTCAAGCTTTTCTAAGCAATTTTTGTATCTCTTTCTTTGTAATACTGTATGTATTCAATCATTTCGAATTGATCACTTCCCACTGGGCACATAATCAATTCAATGTTTATTCCACGTTGGTTCAACGTAATTTAATTGGAATTACATGGATATTGTGTCACAGTGAAATTTATAATCTGCAGTCAATTTCATTATGTTTTCATGTGCCATGATTCTGACATTTCACATATGATCCTCATAGGATTAGGCTACATAATTACAGTGGTGCAGTAAATGTAATCTCAATTCAATACGATGTGCATATAGTGTACATATAGCCATTATAGCTATTAAACCCATGTTCAGTGACTGTAATCTGGGAAGCAAGTGGCCTAATATGTTTGTGACGTTCCATGGAACCCACAGTGTTGTTTAAAACTAGATTCTGATTGGCTTGCAGGTCATTCTACAGTGTAAATTATAAATGAAAACGTGTTTTTATATCAGTGTTACAGATTCACATTACCGAGCATGTCTCAACCCGTACCGCGCTTTTATCTGCCTAAAGGTATCTTCACGCACGACTGGACAGGCCTTTTGGATACGCTTGTCCAAGGTAAGGATATGCGTCAAGCTATAGCCTAAATAACATGGACCAATGTTTTAATGGAGGTAAGCACTACACTTCTGATGGGTTTAAAGATTGTATTACATTATCTAATAGTGAGAAAGTAAACCCCAGCTGTTATTCTTTTCACAGGGAAGGACAATCCCCATTATGTCATGAACGTTTCATTGCTGAACAACCATCGATATTTTCCTCTAATTTGGCTCCTGTTTCTCCAACAGTGAGCAAGACCTGCCAGCAGAGCTCACTGGAGCAGGGAGACACGCCGTCATCCTTTTGGCGCCTGACAAAGTACACTTTTTCTCTTCTAAATAACACTATAGTAACATCTTCTGCACAAAGTTACATTCCTAATTAGATTGGTGTTAAGTGAGAACGAATCCTAAAGATGGTCCAATGGGCATGGTCTGAAGCCTCTCGCCATCTCAGTGTGTTGAACCACCTGATTTCTTGCAGGCTTGAGATTCAGATCCTGCTGAACGATGTTAAGCAGTCGATTAACCACATGCAGGGGACGCTGAACACCATGCAGGGGCAGTGTATTGAGTTGCAGACTGCCATGTCTAAGGTAGTGTCAGATGAGTCTCAGGTACAGAAGAATAAGTCTATGATGGTATGGTGATAATGATTGAGATGGTGATTATAATAATGATGACTAGCGGTACCCCACCCTAAGGGCGGTAAATCATTGGATCTGATTAATTTACACTAATAATAAGCTATTGTCAACTTCCCGTCTATGCTTATCTTGCTCATTGCTCACTGTCAATTGCTGACTGTTATCCTATGTGTTTAACTATTATTGATTTCTCACAGAAAAATAATTTGGTTGCAAATGTACCTGGGGCCATGTAAATAATTGTTAGGCTACTCATTTTGAATCCACCGGTGGCAACTTGTGTGACCATAAAAGTCTGTGTGCGACTGGGCACAGTAAAATCATTTGGTTACTGACCTGCCCTACATCATAGATGGCCCTTCAAGTCAGAACTAGGAAATTCTGTCAGTGAGCATTATGGGTAATTATCCTACATACTTACATCTAATACTTTATGATAGCATCATCTCCTGTAGTAACAGTGCCATTCCAAACACAATAAATGTGAAAATGAACAAAGATACAAAATATTGCTAAAGTGAAGAAAATCAGCTCAAAATTGTAGGAGGAAATGCCCCTGCAGCAGGGTGGCTTACGGTATTATAATATATTGTAGATAACATTAATATAATTTGTGTATTTACAGTATCAGTACGCATACAAATGAAAGTATATGCTAGGGAATGATCTACACTGAGTGAACAAAACATTAAGAACACCTTCCTATTGAGTTTCCCCCCCTTGGTGGTGGACCATTGTTGATACTCAGGGAAAAGTGTTGAGTGTGAAAAATCCAACAGCATGGCAGTTCTTGACACAAAATTCTACCATACTCTGTTCAAAGGGACTTAAATATTTGGTCTAGCCCATTCACCCTCTGAATGACACACATACACAATCCATGTCTCAATTGTCTCAAGCCTTACAATATTTTTTTAACCTGTCTCCTCCTCTTTATCTATACTCATTTAAGTGGATTTAACTAGTGACATCCATAAGGGATTATAGCGTTAACCTGGATTCACCTGGTCAGATATGGGGTACACGGGTATCACATCATTACATACATGGCCCTACTGCACCTGCATTCCAGCATCTGGAATTGACTCAACATGTTTGAGGTGGGGGATCAATACTTGTGGGGGTAGAATGTATGATTCTGATATGTACAGGTAAATTCATTGTCTATGTGTGGGGGGGGGGCGTCCATGTTTGTGTCCGTACTCTGAGGTGTGTTTGAATATGAATGAGCTGCAGTGTTGTGATGTGTCCTATCCCGTCCTTGCAGAGTGATCTTCCTTGGCCTCATCACATGTCTCAGTTGCTCCTCCTTTGGAGGGAGGGGGACACCACCACGGGACAGCCCCTACACTTATCGCTAGAGATCGAACTTCAGACTCCCTCCAAAACCACTGAACCCTTCAACACACCGAAAGAGTTTATGATGCACACCCTTAGAGGGCGCCGGAACAGGATAACTCCCTCCACCCTCACAAAGACACAGAGGAGGAGGAACTATCCAACACCCAGGGAGAGAGAACGAGTGACCTCAATCAAACACAGCCAGAAAGTGGAGGTGGAAGAGGCATTAGATAGATGGAGGAGGTTACCCCAGAGGCCATTCCTCCTGTTCATGTGAGCAAGAAAGAGCAGATGGCTTCTGATCAGCCAAATGGCAGGCAGAGGGAGAGGTCATAGTGATTCACACCCACAGAGAAAGACAACCCACACAAGCTCTTAGTTGAGATGAACCACACAGAGGTAGAGGCAGAGGGCTTTCAGGCCTAGCAAGTCCCATTTACTTAATGATAATTTTTCACTGTCTTCAACCCTCAAGAACCAGGGTGAGTCTGGGTCACCCTTTTACTGGGCAGATAGAACTTGCATATCGTCAAAGACTAGGCCGAAACGTTAATCTTTTAACCTTGCTTGAATAAAACAATGCATTTTTTATAGTGAGCAAGAGTTGGGCTTTTTCCTTTTCTATGATGATTCAAATATTTGGTTGCACCTCAACTCAACGTTGGTTGAGCGCCCTCTGTTTTTGTTGTCAAATAAGACATGTTTTTTTAAAATGTACAAAGTAAATTATTCAAAGCATCAACATTGGGATGTGTCCCACTTATTTACACAACCTAATCCACACTTGCAAAGTGAAAGTTTATAGAAAAGTTAAGAAATTAAGTAGTAAACAGAAGAAAAGCAGAATTGAGTTCAATTATAATGTGAATCATTTAATGCTCTATGGTTCAATCCCTTTTCTGCAGGTGTGATGAATAATTAATATTGTTCCTCCTCTTCCTTGTGGCAGGTGCAGCAGCACACTGCCCTCCAAAGCCTGCAAAATAATCGCCGGACTGCCCCTTTCCTAGCTCTGCATGGAACATCCAGTGTTACGTCCTTGGTGACGTGTGGGGTGACATCCGGGATGACCACAGCAACATCCTCTGGAAAGGGAAAAAAGAGGATCAGAATGTAAACTAATGCAAACCGTAGCTTCTTAACACTGGCCAGTTGAAAGGTTCTGCTAAGATGTCATGACAAACGACACCTGTCAGAGTGCTCTCTAAGTGTTACTCACCTGCTTGGATGTCAGCTGGCAGAGTGGCGAAGACGGCCATCGTGAGAGTCCTTTCTTCAGGTGTGACGTCCACAACCTCCAAGAGGGAAGAGATGGGCTCTGCCTCTGTATTAGGGGTTATGTCCACAACATTCAGGTGGGAAGAAGCCGGGTCTGCCTCTGTATTAGAGGCGATGTCCACAACATTCAGGTGGGAAGAAGCCGGATCTGCCTCTGTGTTAGAGGTGATGTCCACAACATTCAGATGGGAAGAACCTGGGTCTGCCTCTGTGTTACTGGTGATGTCCACAACATTCAGGTGGAAAGAAGCCTGATCTGTCTCTGTGTTAGTGGTGATGTCTACAACCTCCAGGTGGAAAGAAGCCTGATATGCCTCTGTGTTAGTGGTGATGTCCTCAACCTCCAGGTGGGAAGAACCTGGGTCTGCCTCTGTGTTAGTGGTGATGTCCTCAACCTCCAGGTGGGAAGAACCTGGGTCTGCCTCTGTGTTAGTGGTGATGTCCACAACCTCCAGGTGGGAAGAAGCCTGATCTGCCTCTGTGTTAGTGGTGATGTCCTCAACCTCCAGGTGGGAAGAACCTGGGTCTGCCTCTGTGTTAGTGGTGATGTCCACAACCTCCAGGTGGGAAGAAGCCTGATCTGCCTCTGTGTTAGTGGTGATGTCCTCAACCTCCAGGTGGGAAGAACCTGGGTCTGCCTCTGTGTTAGTGGTGATGTCCACAACCTCCAGGTGGGAAGAAGCCTGATATGCCTCTGTGTTAGTGGTGATGTCTACAACCTCGAGGTGGGAAGAAGCCGGGTCTGTGTTATGGGTGACAACAACAATCCTGATGAGCTCTACTACTACAAGGAACCAAGATGTCATCAGAACAGGCATCTGTCAGAGTGCTCTCTATCAGTGCTACTCACCTGCTTGGATGTCAGCTGGTAGTGTGGTGGAAGCGGCCACCGCGAGGACAGTGGGGACTGGTAGGGTGGCTGCAGGGGGCTGGAAGCAGCTCTGCACCTCGTCCGCCACAAAGGCACAAACAGAGCTCGTATAAAAAGGGCTCTGCAGGTCATCGGTGGAGAAGGACTGACTGATTCTCCCGAGGATCGACCACACAGAGTCAAAAGCAGCAGCCCGGGAGAAAGGGATGTGAGGGGAAGGGTCCTTTAACATGCAGGAGAGCTTCTCCACTACGGCCGCCACCATGCCCACGGCCATCCCGCTTATAAGGATTGGGTGCTCTGAATGGCCTTCCTCTGGCTGAAGCCACAGGGCCAGGAGGAGCCTGGGCACCACCTCCACCACCACCTGAGATGGGCTGAGCAGGTTGCTACTGGGCTCTTTGGACTGCTCACCCAGAATGCTCCTCACAGCTCTCTCCACGATGCTGTGGACCTTAGGATCGCTGAAATCAACAAAAAGGAGAAGACAACGCTAAACGATGTGCAATGTGCTCACAGAGAACACTGTCTTAGTCTGTTTCTGCGTAGTTCCAGATGTGTAGATAAATGGATCAAGTCATATGCAGGGCAGTACATGGAACTCACATGTCAGCTGGCGGGGTGCGGTGCATGGAGCGGCGGAGCTTGCAGAAAGCCTCGTGCTCTATGTTCATCATTAAGAACTCTTATGACCACCTTCTCTAAACTGTCTTGAAATACAACTCTCTTTCTGTTGTTTATGTTTTTGTGGGATGACTCTTACCTGTTTATTGTAATATGTTTCCTCCCAGCAGGCCTGCAGAGTCTGAAAATTAAGACTGCTTCTACAGAATTCCTTTGAAGATCATGAAAATAATGATGCTTTGTTATGCACATTATGCACAGGCATTTACAGTATGCTAAAATTAATTTCTCCTAAGATTACCTTTGTGGGACCATAAGTGAACTCCGGAAAGCACCAAACCCTATCCATGGTAAGATGAGGAAGAAATGCAGTGCTATAGATATACGGGATGCTCTGGAGATAACAGGAATGACTTAAAGTCGCGAATGATCAATGACTGTGGAGTCGTCCAATATGCTGCACTTAGAATTGAGTTGTAGGGATGTTTGGCGCAAAGTAGAATGTTTACATTCTATTGCCATGGAGAAATGGAATGTGTAGAACCTGTATAAATGGGTATGCTTCTTTGTCTTTATTTCGTGAAAGATTAAACTCTTTATTATGTCATAATGTGTATATGAGGATGTAGGAGCCCATCCCGATTCATGACGCAATTATCGGGGTGCATGTTGTTTAGACCAGCTAATCCAACCTTGGTTTACAAGTTAAATACATTGTTTATATATGCCTATGTAGCGTGGTTCGTTCTGCATTGTGTACTTTTAATTAGGATAATTTATATTATCCACATTGTAACAAATTTATGGTGCATAACAGTACCTTGTGTAACATTACCACGGTTTTATATTGAACAATTTCGGAGCCAAGGACAACATACCTTGCAAGCCGAAGGTCAGGCAAAAGAGAACAATAAGGGGGTATGGAAATACAAATAACCTGCGATGGACCAAACCAAAATATACAATCACATGTATGTACAATATTGATATGAAAAAGTGTTTTTACACCAAAGAAAAACATTAGCTATGCAGCTGTAATTCAATAAAAAAAATACACTGAATTATTATTATTATCAAATTATTAACATCCCCTCTTGACCTGGCCTATTTGAATTGGTCCTTGTGTGCAATTTGGTGAATAATCTAGGGGAACAACATCACACTGCTCCACCTATACAAATCTATCGACCACATCCATTTAAAGCAATGATTGTCAATTGAAAATGTGGTTGTTGTGTTATCCTGTTATCCTCTTAAGCACATTATTACAATATTTCCAAGCTCTGAATTGACACAAGGAACACCTTTGCAAAGATATTCGGTTAAAAATAAGAGTATGATTTGGATTGTATGAATAATAGTGTAGTAAACAGTATCGCTCAGCGCGGGAACTTTTGGTGTTTGGAAAGTATCCGTTATAAGTCTCCATGACACGTATCACTTCGTTGTCTTGTTGGTAATAGTAAAAATGCATGACAGTCCGCATTGTAATGGTCTAACAGGTGTTTTTCATGTTGTTTCTCACATTAAACAGACATTTGAGAACGGAATTGCTTACAGTTGTACCTACGACCTCAACACCCAATCTACTCACACGCGCAAATACTCACATTCAGACTCATACATACAGCTGTCCTCCCCTTACATTCTTTGGTCTCTATTTTTTTACATTTGTCAGAGAAAACGACTTTTTTGTGTATATTGCACCTTGCACTGACTTTACTGAACTCTGGAGAAAACGAACATTGCTGCTGGGTGAGGACATCTGACAATGTGCTCTCCCGTCCATTAGACATTTTGTCTGCAGGAACTCGCTCTTTTTCACTCGGTCCACTCGTCCAAGTGCCGATGTATTTGTGGCATGATGTGAACAGTACAAATTTGTTGCACTACCAAGGTCTAATGGTTTTAAATGACTGTTTTGTATTGTCTGGAAACTCACTTGTAGAATTCGCTTGCGGTAGGTCTCTTAAAAAAGAGAAGCTGTACAATGTTATTAAACCGAGGTGCCTAGTTATTCTTCTTTTGTTGATATCAGGTAACGTGCAACCTAACCCTGGCCCTGATATACAATGTCTCCAAACCCCCTCTGATTTTAAATCAAGATCTGGTTTTGGTATTTTTCATTTAAATGTACGCAGCCTGTTGTCAAAAATTGATGGGGTTAGGATTTGGGCTAAATCAACTGATGCTGATGTAATTGTGTTTTCTGAAACCTGGCTCAGCAAGTCTGTTTTTGTGGTTACAATGTTTATCGCACTGATTAAAGAAAGGTGGGGGTGTGGCTATATATGTAAATACTAAAATTCCCTGTAAGTGTGGCAAAGTCTGAAACTATATGTAAACAGTTGGAATTTCTTGCTTTGAATATTGACGTTTCAAAGGGTCTCTCTATAACTCTCTATAACTGTGATTGGCTGTTATAGACCCCCCTGTGTTCTCGATGATGCATTTTCTTCTTTGACACACCTTATGTCTAAACTTCTAAATTACCGTGAAATGAACTTGATTGGTGATCTCAACTGGTGTTCGTTAAAGCCTGTGTCTGATGATTTAAAAAATGTTTTGTAATTCTATGAATCCTACCCAGTTGATTAACTCACCCACTCGCCCAAATCTTAAATGCCCAGATCAATCTACCCTGATTGATTTGATATTGACAAATGTTCCACATAAATATTCTGCGGTTGGTGTTTTTTGTAATGATTTAAGTGACCATTGTGCTGTTGTTGCTGTTAGAAATACTAAGGTTCCTAAAACAAACCCACGTTTTATTCGTAAGAGAAATCTGAAGAGTTTTAATGAGCAGGCTTTCTTTCATGAATTGTTTTATTTTGACTGGAGCAGATTGAGTTTATCCCTGATGTGGAAACTGGAGCAGATTGAGTTTATCCCTGATGTGGAACCTGGAGCAGATTGAGTTTATCCCTGATGTGGAAACTGGAGCAGATTGAGTTTATCCCTGATGTGGAAACTGGAGCAGATTGAGTTTATCCCTGATGTGGAAACTGGAGCAGATTGAGTTTATCCCTGATGTGGAACCTGGAGCAGATTGAGTTTATCCCTGATGTGAAAACTGGAGCAGATTGAGTTTATCCCTGATGTGGAAACTGGAGCAGATTGAGTTTATCCCTGATGTGGAAACTGGAGCAGATTGAGTTTATCCCTGATGTGGAAACTGGAGCAGATTGAGTTTAGCCCTGATGTGTAAACTGGAGCAGATTGAGTTTATCCCTGATGGCCGCTGTCTACTGTCATGTAGTGCTGGATGACAGATATCGCTATGTCGCTGCTGTCCATGGTCCTGAAATATACAAACAAGGCTATTTGCATATGTACGACCGTCCAAACTTGACCCCACACACAAACACACACATTGATGCTAATTTCTCACACACTTTTGAACATTGCACAACCTGCAACAAAACACTGAAAGAGCATTTTATTCCAAATGTGTTTGTGTTTGAATAAAGACCCGAAGAATGAAATCAATGTGTGGATGTTGATTGGACAATGTATATGTGCTTTGCAGAAGCCATTTTTTTTGCATTCCCTGTAGCGTGTATTTTACTGGAGTATGATCAGATTGCTTTGTTTAAATCAGAAAAGTCTGGACACACCTACTCATTTAAGGGTTTTTCTTTCTTTTTACAATTTTTTACATTTTAGAATAATAGTGAAGACATCAAAACTATGAAATAGCACAATTGGAATCATGTAGTAAGCAAAAAAGTAGCCATCCTTCTCCTTGACCACTTTGCACACTTTTGGCATTCTCTCAAACCTGTTCATGAGCTAGTCACCTGGAATGCATTTCAATTAACAGGTGTACCTTCTTAAAAGTTCATTTGTGGAATTTCTTTCCTTCTTAAAGCGTTTGGGCCAATAGGTTGTGTTGAGACAAGGAAGGGATGGTTTACAGAAGACATCCCTATTTGGTAAAAGACCAAGTCTCAAATAAGCAAAGAGAAACAACAGTCCATCGTTACTTAAGACATGAAGGTCAGTCAATAAGGAACATTTCAAGAACTTTGAAAGATTCTTGTAGTGCAGTCGCAAAACCATGAAGCGTTATGATGAATCTGGCTCTCATGAGGCGGCGTTCGGCGGTCATTGTCACAAGCTTTCTAGCTGCCACCGATCTACGTTTCTTTTTCCATTTGTTTTGTCTTGATTGTACACACACCTGGTTTACATTCCCTCATTACTAGACTGGGTGTGGCTCTCGACCCGAAACCTGCCCCTCTGCCTGCCCTACCGAAAGCTGGGTCCGCGGTTTGTGGGGCCATTTAATGTCCTGAGGAGACTGAACGAGGTGTGTTACAGGTTACAGCTCCCACCCGATTACCGTATTAACCCCTCAATCATGTGTGTCACTTCAGGCTGGTGGTGGCTGGTCCGCTCCAGGAGTCTGAGGTGCGGGAGGTTCCTCTGCCCCCTCTGGACATCGAGGATTCGAGGCATCGGGCGAGGGGCCTTCAGTAACTTGTGGAGTGGAAGGGGCACGGTCCATAGGAGGCATGCTGGGTTCTGGTGGAGGACGTGTTGGACAATTAAATTCTGCAGGATTTCCACTGTCTCCGTTCGGATCGCCCTGCACCTCGCCCTCTGGGTGGTCCCCAAGGTTGGTGTTGGTGCGCTGCTGGAGCCCCGCGTCAAGGGGGGGGGGGGGTACTGTCACGACTTCCCCCGAAGTCGGTCCCTTTCCTTGTTCAGACATCGTTCGGCGGTAGACTTCACCGGTCTTCTAGCAATCGCCGATCCACGTTTCATTTTCCATTTGTTTTGTCTTGTTTTCCCACACACCTGGTTTACATTTCCTCATTGCTTGAAGTGTATATAACCCTCTGTTCCCCCCCATGTCTGTGTGTGGAATTGTTTGTTGTAAAGTGTATGTGCACTTCAGACTGGTTTGCGATGGGTTATTTCAACCCATATTTTGTTGTTCTGGGTGCTGTTGGTTTTCTCCTCATTAAACTGCTCCGGTTATAACCCAGTTCTGCTCTCCTACGCCTGACTTCCCTGCAGCCCATTACGCACCTCCTAAAAGATCAATATCTTAGGTCTTGTACCATTGATTTTTCCAAGCGCTGGGATGTGCAGAACTTAGAACGTGGAGTTAATGAAATGCCCAGGAAATGGCACAGAAAATGTGGGGCGGCCTCTCCATAAAAGTCAATGGCCACACACCAATACATGGATTTGACAGTCAAATTATTACTTAAATAGCAGTCAACTGTTGTCACTGTTGTTATTCTATAGAGGGTTGTGATTCGTTTAGGTTAACTAACAAAAAAAGTGGTCTGGTCCCTTTTCCATGATGAAAGCCTCCCGAAATTAAAATCCAATATTCCAAAATATAGATATAAGCCTTCAAGTACTCATCTAACCAACTTCTTCAGGGCCAGCCAGTCCCCCTGTCGCCCTGAAACCCAAACCCCATAAGAAGCCCAAATACAATCTGCCCTTGCCCAGTATACATACAAGGTCAGGGGACAACACTGGTTTTTCATCTTGTAGTTCAACTTGTTTTATACACAGTTTAAAGGGATAGTTCATCCAAATTACAAAATGACTTAAGTTACGTTTACATTTCATTTGAAATCCAATGCATCCAAAGTGTACATTAGTCTTTCCTGGTTCATAACATATTTTTTGGTCCCTTTCAGATCACAGCCATATCATCAGTGGGCGTCAGGCTTGTAGGAGACATGAATTATCTGTGAGATTCAGTGAACAAGGCTAGAAGGTGAGATTCCATCTCTCTTAACTGCTCATTGTACTGAATAGATAATCATGAGCTAACATTGTACCACCTTATTTTCTGTAACAGACAGTTAGTATTCTAGGGAAGCAAGGCATTTGTGTAGAATGTGCATTGTAGAGTATGTTCATTGCATTCTTTATCATAGAAAGAGTCTGTTCTAGTCATTCATCTAATCTTGTCATTCGATTTCTATGGTATTTCTCTCCATTAGGACTGGGTATTGGCTCCTACGGGTTACTCTGCCTTCTACTGTGATGGAGAATGCCTCTACCCTCTGTGTTCCTGCATAAACTCCACCATCCACACTATGATCCAACTAGTGGTCAGTATGCACTACTACACCCTCTCTCACATGAACGCTAACATTACGGTTTCAGTGGGAAAGACGGGAAATGGTTCAGACATTAATGGCAAATATAAAAAACTAAGATACCGAAGTTACCGGAGTCTACAATGGCAGACTGTTAATGTAGGGCTAGTGAGAAGTAACATTCAAGACTGAAGCAATCCCCTCTAGTGGTATACTTTATACTGTACCAGGTTACTACACACACTGATAATACAAAACATTGAGGACACCTGCTCTTTCCATGACATAGACTGACCAAGTGAAAGCTATGACCCCTTATTGATGTCACTTGTTGAATCCACTTCAGTCAGAGTAGATGAAGGGGAGTTAAAGAAATATTTTAAAACCTTGAGAGAATTGAGACATGGATTGTGTGTGTCATTCAGAGGGTGATTCAGCAAGAGAAAAGATGAACGGGGTATGGTAGTAGGTGCCAGGCGCACCGGGTTAAGTGTGTCAAGAACTGCAACACTGCTGTTTTTTTTCATGCTCAACAGTTTCCCATGTGTATCAAGAATGGTCCACCACCCAAAGGACGTCCAGCCAACTTGACACAACATGGGCCAGCATCCTTGTGGAACGCTTAGGGCAGCTTGTCGAGTCCATGCCCAGACGAAATGAGGCTGTTCTGAGGGGAAAAGAGTGTGCAACTCAATATTAGGAAGATGTTCCTAGTCTATTGTGGACTCAGTGTATGTCATCCTACATGTTTTTAAATAGTACATTATTTTTTTATTTAACTAGTCAAGTCAGTTAAGAATAAATTCTTATTTTCAATGATGGCCAAGGACAAGTGGGTTAACTGCCTGTTCAGGGGCAGAACTACAGATATGTACCTTGTTAGCTTGGGGGTTTGAACATGCAACCTTCCGGGTTACTAGTCCAACACTCTAACCACTAGGCTACCCTGCCGCCCCAGTATCACAAACCACTGTACAAAACCATATAAGTGTGGGCCTGTAGTATCTGTAAATCAACTAAACATAGTTTTTTATTTCCATATGCAGATAATAAAGCATCATTGTTCATGTAATATTCTAATATATGCATTATACCTCCAGGAAGAAGAAATGGTCATAAATCAAATAGATGAAAAGACAGAAACAAAATGTTTTTGAACTACAACTTATTTTATTTTACAAATGTCAAATTCAGTGCAAAGTAATGTAGTGCATTGGTGTCTAGATCCCTGTTGGGTGACAAAGTGTCACAATAATCCTGTGGGGAGAGAAAACAAGAGAACATCATTAAATTAATGGGTGTTAACTAATCAGGGTTCAACAAAGCACTTCAAGTCCTCAATTCCTTCAAAAGAGAGAGAGAAGGAGAAAGGAGTATGGTCCCTGCAGTAGGACTACATGCTGGCCATGAGGTTCTCCAAGTGGTACTCCAGGAGGCTGGAGAGCTCAGTGACCAGAGACTCGGAGTTAAAATACCAGGCCAGCTGCTGGCCAAACATGTCATCTAGCAGAGCCATCAGTCCGCCCTGAAGAGAACACCACACAACACATAGAAAATGGCTCTGAGTTACTAGCTTATCAAGAGGAGAGAGACAATTAGAAATACTCCCCCTAAAATGGCATTGAAATCTGGTTAACCATGAATAAGGAAGTCAAAAGGAAGTACACTAAGAATATGGAAGTAAACAGGAAGTAACCTCTTGACTCTTACATTGAGCAGCAGCAGGTATCTGTCAGCCTCTGGCTCCATGTTGGCAGCAGTGGGCAGGAAGGAGTACAGGAGAGCGTACAGACGCTCCACGAACCCACCAGGGTGCTAAAGGAAACAAAGGAGGAGAAAAGAGAAGAGGAATTTAAGTGAAACTGCTAATAGAGCGATATCAAAACATGTTCCAGTGAGATGCTACTTACCACCATCAGGGACTTCTGAGCTGTCATCATCCCAAACAGCACCAGCTCAAAGAGGACATCTATCATGTTCACATGATGGATCTAGGACAAGAAAACACGTTTGGAGAAAATAGGAATGATTTCATATAGATCAGCTACTGTGATGTATAAAAGACATGCATGTGGAAGAACTCAGTGAGACTTGAAAGAGTTAATGAACTCACCTTTGCCTCAGCCAGCTCCCTCTCAATGTCATTCCGCTTGGAGGGTTCACTCAGGTAGTCCACAAAGTCAATATAGGTACGGATGAATTTGGCCTCGTCCTATGACAAAGAAAAGAGCATCTTAGTGAACAGAACACATTTCCCCTCAGGGACGCTCTCTTTCCCTTGAAAGAGAATGAGTTAGTGAGTTACCATGTGGTTGGCCTGAACAAGGCCGCCCAGGACCTTTCCCGCCACAAACAGATGGTTCCTGCTCAGGGTGGAACCAAGCAGGGTCTAGGGAAGAGGGAAGAGTTAGGGTGAGACCTCTTCCTCTTGGAGACAGAACAAGAAGTCACAGAGACAAAAAGAACAGTGGGTCCACTCACAGTGAAGGCCTGGCGCAAGGAGACGAGCCTCAGGGCAATGTCCTCCACTCTCTTGGTGGTAAGGTAGAGGCTGTGAAAGGGAGGGAATGAAGCATGTCAACCATTAGAGTCAATGGGGGATAACAGCATTATGACCACTATCCTTCAGCATTTGACAAGCTCAGACTACACAGACATTTAGAGGAACTCACTTTAGCAGAGGAACCTCCCTCTCCTCAGGCAGCAGGTCCTCCTCCCAGCCCTACGACAACAAAACAAGCATTCAAAATCAGTGACCAGTGCAATGACATAACAAACAATCGGTCAATGGAAGGATCTTAATGCTCCTAGTCAATAGTATGTGTGTGTAACGTCTGACCTCATAGCAGTTGTGGCCCTCAGGCTCTGGGTCAGTGAACTGCTGAGTGGTGGGAGTAGAGAAGGAGGCAGCCTCCGACCACGCTGAAGAGGAGAGAAGCCCGTCCAGCCCCATGTGGAGAGTGGCGTACACCACTGAGACATCAGTCTGCTGCTCAAAACACACACAGCACACCGGTTTACCACACACACACACGTTATTAGAAAACACACCAAATCGAATGCAAAAATGCCCAGTAATGTCTAGTCTATATACATAGGAAATCGTTTATTTACCTGGTAGCAGCCAAGCGTCACGTCCACAGACGTCTCGTGGCGGAGGTGAGACGCATAGTGGGTCACCCTGCCAGCCACACGCTGACAAAGAGAGAATACATATTAAGGCCAAATGGAATAAGTGAAGAAAAGCCTAATCTACTACTGTTTCAGTAGTATTTACGTCTTACCTGGATCCAAGTGATGGACTGCACTTTGGTGGCACAGTAGGGGATGCCCTCTGGACTAAGCCTGGCTGTCTCCTTGGAGATGGCCCACACCAGTTGAGTCTCCAGGCCTCTCACCCTACTCACGTGGTGCATCCTCACCACCACCTGCTGTTGAGATAAACAACAAGACAACATCAACAAAACCACTTCGGCAATTGCTGTGACACATTTCCATCAAGATCAAATGACTGACAATATAGATTATGATTAGGTTGTTACAAAGACACATACCTGGGATCCCCCACGCATGTAGGTGATGATGGGGCTGATGAACTGGAAAGTTCTCCAAGCTTTAACCACCGGACCGGCATTGTTCTGCACATTACAATACATTCATGTTGGAAACAGTAAACATTGTAACAGTGATGTGGTGACTGTGTGTGTGTGTGTGTGTGTGTGTGTGTGTGTGGGGGGGGGGTCTCTTACCCTGATCACAACAGGCCCACAGTACTGGGGGCTGAACCTAATCAGAATCAACTGCCAAATAACAGTGGCCTCCTAAAGCAGAAAGCAGACAAGAGATTTGTTTCATGTTAAAGAGATACAACTTGAATATCTGGGATATTTTTCAAACATAAAACCCCAAACTTTCAGAAAATTGTACCTCAAGGATAGTCTGCACATCTGGCACATCTGGCACATCCTCAAGGATGATAGCAGCATTCTGGACATCAAGGAGGACTGGCAGCTGTGGAACATCTGGCACATCATCCAATGGCACATCCAACTGGACCTCATCCAGGACAGTTGTTTCTAAAATGAGGAACATTGGAATATAAAATAAACTATTGTTAGGACATTAAAAAAAATAGCAAGATTGCTGATATTAGCTAGGTAGCAAAAGTTGATAGCTTAGCAACAGTTACTAAAGTTAATGTTAGCTAGCAAGCTACAACATCTCGAGCACAAGCATTTTTGCCAAGTCTGAATGATAGAAATACACAACATTTCGCAAATTATAATGACATTGTTAAATGTAGTAAAATAAGAGTTGTAAACTCCACATACCCTCTTCGAAGTCGCTGTCGCTGTCCACCTGTCGACGACCACGAACCCTGCAAAACAGAAAAAGACAAGAAAAACAAGCCACAAATGAATTTGAACAACCTGTCGACGCAGTAGGCCGCCGACGTCCACGCACTCTCTCCGCCAGTCTTGAAAAGCACCCAGGCATTTTCCAGTCGATTGTTCTCAGGTCTCAAAAATCAAACAAGTTTGTTGTCAGCAGCAAAGTTGTTGTTTTCGCACAGAAAACGTTCCATAGAACGTCGGTTAGATGTCTCTTGGCAACACACGTTCGAAAATGATTGTTTACAAAATTGACAACTATGTTGCCATAGAAATTAGTTTGGAATTCTGATTCCCTTTAGAATCCGTTAAAATTGCTTGTCATCATTCTAGTGACTTCGACGTGCTCCTTCGTAGCTCAGTTGATAAGAGCATGACGTGTTGCAAACATTGCTAAGAAGATAGATAATGATTTCAGGGATTTTTGTGGTGATGAGTTATCTGAAATTGAGATAAAAGACTGTATTAAAAGCCTTAAGGACAATAGGTCCCCTGGAAATGATGGTTTAATAAGCGAGTTTTATAAAGCATTCAATGATAAATTGATTCCTTTCATTCTTGCTATGTTTCACGAATCAATAGAAAAAGGGGAGTTACCGGCTTCCTTAAAACAAGGTGTAATTACTTTGATTCCCAAACTTAATAAGGATACTCTTTATATAGACAACTGGAGACCCATTAGCCTGTTCAATAATGATGGGAAATTATCACGTTAGATATTTTCGCATCAGCTCTTTTTCAGAGCATATCTGATTGGTCAAAAGAGCAATTACTTTTAGAATAACTGTCTTCAAATAATGACTCGGGACGTCGGGGTTGATATGTACGCTTCTTTTAGTAATATTACTTGTTCACGTTACATTTAAGAACTTTAGATTCTACAGAGCAATGCAGGTAAGATGCTAGCGGAAAGGTCAGCTTAATCACTTTGCACCTGCACATAACTGGCGCGTTCTCACTCTCATTCCTGTCGCAAGGCATTCTGGAACTTGCAGTCAAAAGCGTAATTCAATACTAACCAATACAATTACATATGTAAATAACTGTAAAGAAATATCTTTAATTACAGCTCAATGAATTAACTTAAACATGAACACATTAAAGTTACAACAATTACTCAAAACAATGACTGAATTGGGCTGCCTGTCTCAACGAAGCCATAGAAACCTGGACATGCTCCAACTGAAATGTTCCCTCCTGTCAGCACTGATGTTGAATGGCATTAAATACACTTTTTTTGTTCTCTCTCATCCCCTGTAGGTTTGTTGAACATGAGTGGAAATGAAACTCCAGCACACTGGTAGCACTAAAGACGTGTGAGTATAACTTTTCCAGGTGAGTTGAACCTGCCTGTGGGTGCAGTGGGGATATTCCTGGGAGGTCTACTGATGAAGAGGTATAAGCTTGGCGTTGTGTCTGGAGCCCAGCTGTCTTTCGTCACCTCCTTCATGGCCTACCTCCTCCTCCCTCTGCAGTCTGGCACTAAGTGTGACAACGTTCAGGTGGCTGGTCTGTCCGTGTCCTACAACGAGTAAATATGACATCTGATTGGTTGGTTGGTGGGTTGATAAAAACAAACGTTTTGATCAGTGGAATATGAGGGAGAGCTAGACCAAAACACACATGGGCTTGTGCCGGGGCTCCCTCTTGTGGGAATATACAGTATGGTTGTTACAGAGCCAGGATTCCTGGCTGTTTTGTCACTGTGCCTGTGTCAATGATAGTTCAGCAACAATTATTTAAACATCATTATTACCAGCCATTTTCTCTGTCCCCCAGGTCCCCTGGTGTACGATGGCAGCCTGTTGTCAGAGTTTAACAGAGACTGCTACTGCTTGGCTGGGGAGTGGGACCCTGTGTGTTCAGACAACGGCATCACCTACACCTCCCACTGCCTCGCAGGCTGCGCCAGCTTTACAGGTTACGGCAAGAACACAGTACCAATACTATTAATGTACTGAAGTGTACAATGCTGGCCCATGTTGACTCCAATGCTTCCCACAGTTGTGTCAAGTTGGCTGTATGTCTTTTGAGTGGTGGACCATTCTTGATACACACGGGAAACTGTTGAGCGTAACAAACCCAGCAGCGTTGCAGTTCTTGACACAAATGGGTACCCCTGGCACCTACTACCATGCCCCGTTGAAAGGCATTGTATATATGACTCCCTTTCAAAGAGTCGCTCATTTATCACTTTCTTGCAGATATACAGTGCCTTCAGAAGGTGTTCATACCCCTTAACTTATTCCTCATTTTGTTTTCTTACAGCCTGAGTTCCAAATGGATTAAATTATAGTTTTTTAAATGTTTTATCTCAACCAACTGCAGACAATACCCCATAATGACAAAGTGAAAACATGTTTAATTTTTTTCTCTCAAATGTATTGAAAATGAAATACAGAAATATCTCATTTACATAAGTATTCACAATACATGTTAGAATCACCTTGGCAGCGATTAAAGCTGTGAGTCTTTCTGGGTAAGTCTCCATGTGTCACGCCCTGGTCTAAGTATTCTGTGTTTTTCTTCATTATTGGGTCAGGCCAGGGTGTGGCATGGAGTTTTTGTATTGTGGTGTGTTTTGTCTTGGGGTTTTGGTGTGTATGTTTTTGGGATTGTAGCTAGTGGGGTTATCTAGCAAGGTCTATGGCTGTCTGGAGTGGTTCTCAATTAGAGGCAGGTGCTTATCGTTGTCTCTGAATGGGAACCATATTTAGGCAGCCATATTCTTTGAGTTTGTCGTGGGTGATTGTCCTATTTGTCCTGAGTGTCTTGATGTCCTTGTTTGATGTTAGTTGACACAAGTATAGGCTGTTTTCGGGTTTCGTTTATTGTTTTTGTAGTGTTCGTGTTTACGTTTGTTTAAATAAACATGGATCACAATCGACACGCTGCAGTTTGGTCCGACTCTCCTTCACCACACTTAGAAAACCGTAACACCAAAAGCTTTGCACCCCTGGATTGTACCATATTTGCATTATCACAATATATACAGTACCAGTCAAAAGTCTGGACACACCTACTCATTTAAGGGTTTTTCTTTATTTTTACAATTTTTTACAGTTTAGAATAATAGTGAACACATCAAAACTATGAAATGGCACAATTGGAATCATGTAGTAAGAAAAAAGTGTTAAACAAATCAAAAATATATTTTATATAGGTTTGGATAATGGGACAATTTGCGGAAGTCCGGATCTACCCCTTAGTGAGTGTTAATTGACCCCTCTCCCTCTTTACCTCAGCCCACCGACCAGCAAGGCATTCATGACACGGGTAGGGGTGCAGCTCTGCACCATGTGACCCAGGGAAAAGTTGGCGCCCTGCCGGATGAAGGCGTTGGCCTCGCTGGCTTTGTGCAGCAGCACGCGTGCCGTCCCCTCCACCTCACTGTCCATAGCCCTCTGGAGGTGGACGTACATGTCCCCCAGTGTGGCCATGGCAGCACAGGACACTGCAGAGCGCAGGTTCTTCACCTGAATCATAATAACACACACAGGCCCAGCTATTAATGTTGAGCAGAACAACCCAACATCAGAAACATGACAATAATTTGACTTGTTCTCCAAATGTAGCAGATTTGTGCAGATGAATGAATAGGGCAGTGAATGAATACAGCTACCTCATTTATAATGGCAAGGCAGATATCATGGAGTTTAGGCATCAGTATGTCCATGTGGTTCTGAGCCATCACACGGAGAAAGGTCAAGCCCTCGATCTTCTTCTCCCTGCAATTCAGTGAAAGAAACGTAAGCATTTTCCACAACATTTTCCAAAAACATTATAATGATGTTCATCAATTAGGACTCTGGTCTCTTAAATTCAGAAGTTTCTACGCTCTGTAGCTCAAATCTACATTTCCAAGGACACTACACTGTGCTTCCTATAGCCTAGCTCCATTGGTCTTGTCTACATACAGTGAATGCTCACCAGTCATCAGAGGCAGAGTGGAGCAGCTTGAAGGTCTTAGTCAGGGCCTGCTCTGGGTTGGACAGGGGCTGCAATCTGGCCTGGTTCTTAATTTGACCCTTTGGCTCACTGGCTGCCATCTTGTCTATGGGTTGACAGCAGACATCTATCTCTCTATGAACTGTATGTATTTATGTATTTACTCATTTCCATATCTGTTTGTAGCTTTTAACACTAGTTCATTATGATATGATTTTAAATTTAGCACATATATTTTTGGTGCTCTCCCTGCTCAGAAGAAGGGTCCAATTAGCCTTGAGTAAAGGTTCTCACTTTGAAACAGGCAAATCAAGTGTGGCCCTGGGCTAAAGCCATTTGTGTCTCTTCCCTTCCTACTGTTTTTCTATCAATCTACCTAGCTTCATCTCCCTGTCTAATTTACATTAGTGTGAGTACATGAGAGGGACTGACCTGAGCCGGTGGCAGCCTTTGGCAAGCTAAGGAACCTTATAGGCCGAGGCAGTTTGCTCCTGGGCTTGATAGGAGGGGGGGCAGGCCTGGGTGGGCTGTCACGCAACTTTGCCCGGGGTCCCAACATACAAGTAGTCACGGAGCTCAGCAGGGGTGTTCATATCCACTGAGCTCAGTCTTCCCAGAGAACTGGTGGCTATTTCCCCTGTGGACATGGCCGAGCACAAACTTCTCCTGCCCATGGCCTTCACCTCATGTACCACCTTTGGTATAGACCAGAAAAGAATGCTCCCATCATAGAAATACATATAGAACTAGTATATACATAAACTAATACAGAGATCCTGTATTCTAGGATCTATTCTATCATGCTGTCAAGAGAGTATCCTTTCTAACCTGTACCCCCGCACACTGACTTGGTACCGATACCCCCTGTATTTAGCCTCGTTATTGTTATGTCATTGTGTTACTTTAATTATTATTAATTTTTACTTAAGTTTATTTGGGAAATATTTTCTTAACTCTTCTTGAACTGCACTGTTGGTTTCACGGTAAGGGCCACACTTGTTGTGTTCGGCACATGTGACAAATACATTTTGATTTGATTTTAAGACATGGAACAACTATCTGTTTTGGCAATTTATCGGTCCAAGTATAATTCTGAACTGCAAACTTTCACATTTACAATAAATTCGAAGTCCATCCTACCTTCCAGGCCTCCTCCTTCAGGTGAGCCTCGATGTCCCTCACCTCCTCCATCAGGTCAATGGGTCCGTTGTTGTCAGCACAGCCCTGGTCCGACTGGGCTTTCAGGGCTTCGACTCCCGCCTGCCCTTCTTCTTCTTGCCCCTCTTGGAGGGAGCTCCAGTTGGAGGGACGACAACAGGCCACACGCTAATGCTGCTGAGTGATTTATTTACCTGGATGGACTCCAGAGAGTTTAGATCCGGAACTTGGGCTCCGTCCACCCCCACCACGTTCTTCAGTGGGGCCAGAGCTATGTGTTCAAGCCTTCGTGGCAAAGGCCTTGGTGGAGCTTTCGGCCGCGGAATGCACTGAATAGAGGGGACGAAGTGGTGCGCGAAGGTGCTGCCAACCCCGATGAGAGCAGTCCGGACATAATTCTCATGGATAGCACTTATCTTTCTTTGCTTTGCTTCCATGGCCTCTCTCTCAGCTCTCTGCATCTGCAGAAGTCTGGCATCACTGATGAAGCCACGATGGCCCTCTGGGATTGGGTAGCTCTCCTGATAGCCCTGGATCACAATGGTACAGTATGAAATGTATAGCAGAAGTGAAGTAGGCAAAATAGTTTCTACAGTGTGTCATAAAAAAAATGTAAGCTAAAGATTTTATGGATGTAGGCATACTGTATGTCTACGAAACCACAAAATAAACAGTGATATTTTTGGAAAAACGTTTGAAAAACTGATGAGCCTTACAAAACTTGATTTTCTCCCTCGATAAGCCATTGATGATAAATATTAACACTCTCAAAATAAGAACTTAACCTCTTTCCTTTTTAATCGGTAGTTCAGAAAGGTTAACCTATCTCTGTGAGAGATCTATCATTGAAATGAGTGGAAATGAAATGTTGCTTGTCAGATGGAACCAGCAATGATATCATGGCAAGGCTTCCGTTACATTGTGATGTCATAATGGGGTCTGTTGACAGTGCTGAGCACATCAGCACATGGTGAACATTCATGAAAGCTTTTTGATTCCCATATAAAATCATGAATGTGGTGAATTTGTAAATACTATATATATATATATAAACTCAGCAAAAAAATAAACAGCCCTTTTTTAGGACCCTGTCTTTCAAAGATACTTGGATTTTTACAAATTAACTTCACAGATCTTCATTGTAAAGGGTTTAAACACGGTTTCCCATGTTTCCCACGCACAATCCCTACATCAGTGCTCAGACTTTCCGCAATAAGCTGAGAGGCTGAACTGAGGGCTTGTAGGCCGGTTGTAAGGCAGGTCCTCAATAGACATCACCGGCAACAGCGTCACCTATGGGCACAAACCCACCGTCGCTGGACCAGACAGGACTGCCAAAAAGTGCTCTTCACTGACGAGTCGCGGTGTTGTCTCACCAGGGGTGATGGTCGGATTTACATTTATCGTTGAAGGAATGAGCATTACACCGAGGCCTGTACTCTGGAGCGAGATCGATTTGGAGGTGGAGGGTCCGTCATGGTCTGGCGCAGTGTGTCACAGCATCATCGGACTAAGCTTGTTGTCATTGCAGGCAGTCTCAACGCTGTGTATTACAGGGAAGACATCCTCCTCCCTCATGTGGTACCCTGCCTGCAGGCTCATCCTGACATGACCCTCCAGCATGACAATGACACCTGCCATACTGCTCGTTCTGTGCATGATTTCCTGCAAGACAGGGATATCAGTGTTCTGCCATGGTCAGTGAAGAGCCCGGATCTCAATCCCATTGAGCACATCTGGGACCTGTTGTATTGGAGGGTGAGAGCAAGGGCCATTCCCCACAGAAATGTCTGAGTACTTGCAGGTGCCTTGGTGGAAGAGTGGGGTAATTGTCTGTGAGTATAACAGAACTGATATTGCAGGCGAAACCCTGAGGAAAATCAAAACAGGAAGTGGCTTCTATTTTGAAAACTCCATGTTCCATAGCCTCCCTTTGCTCCATTTAAAGGGATATCAAGCAGATTCCTTTTCCTATCGCTTCCTCAGGGTGTCAATAGTCTTCAGACATAGTTTCAGGCTTTTATTTTGAAAAATTAGCCAAAAAGATAACAAGTGGTCACATGAGTTTTGCTCGTGCATGCCTGATCTCGTCTGATCTCGGAAGCTAAGCAGGGTCGGGCCTGGTTAGTACTTGGATGGGAGACTGCCTGGGAATACCAGGTGCTGTAAGCTTTTTGTCACTGCCTTGTGGCATTTCAACTCTTTGTCCGTTTTTTCCCACAAGGCTGAAATATGTGCCCTTGCTTTGAAATAAGTAAGCAAGGTTAGTTTGTATTTCATCCAACAATCTGTGCTACAAATTATGGCTACAGTATATGCAATTTCTTCCACTTTTTGAGTGACACAAAGATGCTTATCTAAATGGTGAAAATGCAACAGCTGTTAATCAGACTCACTTTGACTTTATATAGTGCACCAAGAGATATTTTCTCGCTTACGACCACCCCGGCCTGAGTGAGCACTTCCTGTTTGGAAAGTTTGACAGGTGTTGGTAATTAAGTCGTGAGTGAGTGTTTGTTTGCTTGAGAGCTTTTTTGGTTATTTGCATCGTTTTTTGGAGTATAATTTAGATTTTTGCATTTGAACAAGGTAGGTTTAAGTTTGGTTCGTTTTTTCCCCCTTTGCAGTTTTGCTGCTTGGGGGAGAGTTTTTTGAGTGTTAATTTTCTTTACTATGACAGACAACATGGCAATGGCTAATGGAATGGATAAGGACAAAGAAAATGCTCAACGGAAGAAAAATGGAGATGAAGGAGAGATGAAATATGGTAAAGAATTTACGGTGGCAGTGGAGTTGATGGGAGAAGATAGGGTCACGACGATGGAGTTACTACGTGCAATTAAAGAGGTGTGTGGAGAGGTGGTGGGATGTAGAGTAAAAGGAGAAAGAAAGTACGAGGTCACGATGAGAAATGGAAAAGAGCGCTTAATGGATGGCTTTATGATTAAAGAAACATGGTTTCCAATGAACTTATAGTCTCTTTCATGAATCTGCCTGTGTATATGGAAGACAACGCTATATTGGCCAAGCTATGTAGCTGGGGTGTATCAGCAGTCTCTGAAATCCAGAGGAGAGTTTGGCCAGGGACGGAGATAGCAGATGGCACGAGATACTGCAAAGTGAAATTTACTGATACTGTGCAATCATTGCTGTACTCTACAAAGTTTGACACACTTGAAGGAGGAGAGTACTTTAGAGTTATTCATGATAAGCAGGTCAGAGTTTGTAGGCTTTGTATTCAGCCTGGTCATATTTTGAAGGACTGCCCTGAATTCAAATGTTATAAGTGTGGGAAGCAAGGGCATTATGCAAGAGAATGTTTAGGTGGAAAGGAAAGGGCATTTTGCAAAGGATGTCGCATGAGAACTGACGAGTGCAACTGTGGAGAGGTTGTGAATGAGGAGAGGAGCCAAGATCTTTTTGTGGAGACTGATGTATCACCGAGACCAGAAGAAGATGATGGAGGAGAGGACGTGGTGGAGGGTGGAGAGACGGAGAACGCAAGAAGGGAGAAAATCGAACAGAAGACGAACGAAATAGGGAGCAGTATGGACTCAGAAATAAGAAGAGGGAGTTTTCAGGAGGAGGGGGGGGAGTGGGCTGGATGGAGGAACTGGGGACTCACAGATTTTGGGGGGGACCTCGGGCTATGTGGGTGCCTCGGAAGAAGGTGAAGTGGAGGGGAGTGGGATGCTGACAATAATAAAGGAGACACAAATGGATACAGGAAGCACAACAGGCACCGGAAAGAAGAGTTTAAGTTTCTTGGAAGAGATGGCTTTAGAATCAATTTCAGATTCAGATGACATGGAACAGATTGACAGAAAATGGGGAGGCTACAGGAAGAGGAAAGCGGCGGCGGAGGTGAAAAAGGACAGAAAAGGAAGAAAACAGATGGAGGTAAATGAGAAAATATTTATTATTTTTACTATTTATTGGAATGGTTAATTTTATGTCAATAAATGCGAACGGTTTAAGAACAATGGAAAAATTTCAAAGAATAGTCAAAATGAAGAATTCTGATATTTTATGCCTTCAAGAAACACATTGGGACAATATATGTTCTTCATTTTTTTCTTGGTTTAGAGAAGAATAAACAGAGGAGAACATATATTAGAGAGATTGAAAATGTAAAGGGTGAAGTTGTCAATGATTATGTAGAGATATTAGAAACAGTGCAGAATTTTTATAAGGATTTATTTAAGAAAGGGGAGGTGGATGAGGGGTGTGTAAAGGAGATATTGGATAGTATGGATGTGCAAATTGATGTTGAGGATAAACAAATGTGTGTTGGGAAGATAACAGTGAATAAAGATAAAGATGCGATAAAGGGGTTACAAGTAAATAAGAGTCCTGGAGTGGATGGAATAATTGCAGAATTTTATAAAATATATGAATGTTTTTTAGCAGCTATTTTATTGGAGGTTTATCAATATATGGAGGATAATAATAGTGTTTCAGAATCTATGGTGACAGGGCTGATAACGATTTTATATAAAAATAAGGGGAGCAAATTGAAACTGGAGAATTATAGGCCAATTAGTTTATTAAATTCGGATTATAAGATTTTAGCTAAGATACTGGCAAATAGAATGAAGCAAGTTTTAAATGATATTATAGCACCTACACAGAATTATAGTGTGCCTGGTAGAGATATTGCTGATACAATTAATACGATTAGAGATGTGATAAATAAAATGAATCATGATAAGATAGGGGGAATAGTGTTAAGCATAGATTTAAATAAAGCCTTTGATAGGGTAGAACATGATTTTATGTTTAGGGTAATGGATAAATATGGTTTTGGTAATAGAATAATAGGATGGATAAAATTATTATATAAGAAGGCAAAAAGTAGGGTGAAGTGTAATGGAGTTTTAACTGATTCTTTTATTCTTGAGAGATCTGTGAGACAGGGGTGCCCTTTATCAGCTTTATTATTTGTTTTATCGGTAGAACCTTTAGCAGCATTTCTTAAAAAAGATCATCTTATAAATTGTGTACAGACTCCACAAGGAGGTTTTAGTTTGATTCATCAATACGCAGATGATACCACTATAACAGTTAGAGATGAGGGAAGTGTTAAAAGGGTGATGGAGTGTTTTAAAGTATATGGACAAGCATCAGGGGCAAAGGTTAACATGGAGAAGTCAGTAGTAATGAGTAAGATTAATGTGGGGAATTTTCCTTTTAAGGTGGTAAAAGATTAT
Organism: Oncorhynchus kisutch; assembly: GCF_002021735.2. Classification (NCBI taxonomy): domain Eukaryota; kingdom Metazoa; phylum Chordata; class Actinopteri; order Salmoniformes; family Salmonidae; genus Oncorhynchus; species Oncorhynchus kisutch. The sequence goes on from NW_022262815.1 coordinate 48,509, forward strand.
TTTAAGGCGTTAGGAGTGTTTTTAGGGGTGAATGAAATGGAAGCTAGGGATTTGACATGGAGTGGTGTAATAAATAAAGTTAGGAAGGTGGTAAATATGTGGAGGGGGAGGTCTTTGAAATTAAAAGGGAAAGTAATTGTAATAAATTCATTGATGTCCATTTTTATTTATGTAATGAACGTTTTGGATATGCCAGAATGGGTTTTATCTGAAATTAATAAGATTAGTTATTTTTTTAATGGGATGAGAAGGGGGGGAAAAAAATCGCTTTAAAACTTTGATTGCAGGTTATGAGGGGGGTTTGAAGTTGGTAGATTTAAGTGTAAGGAAAAACAGCAATTAGAGTAAAAATGGTACGGAAATATTTATTTGGTGAATTGGATTATGGGTGGAAAAGTTTTTTTTAAGAGTATTTGCAGGAGGTTGGGAGGTTTGGGGACAATGGTTTATTGAGGAGTATGAAAAAGGAAATGTTAGGTAATATACCTTTGTTTTATAGAGAAGTGTTTGAGGCTTGGGGGCAGTTTTTACCAAATATTTATTATGAATGTACCATTTTAGAAAATATTTTAAATCAGCCAATATTTTTAAATCCAAAGATAAAGTGTAATCATATGTTGTTTTGTAAATATTTTATGAGTGCTGGGATGAGGCAGATATGTTATGTCAACTGAGGTAATTCCTGGGTTCCTTCCATTTCAGGAAATATATGATAGTGTGGTTGAAGTAGATGAAGAGATAAGTAAAACTACTGTGGAGAATTATGTACAAGAAAATATTAGGATGTATTCCTGGGGAGTGGGCGATTTTAATAAATAAAGGTGTCCGTTGTAGCTGAACGTTGTATGCCCGAAGAGGATTCTACGATGACGGACAGACAACTGAGCCAATGGCGGAAGACTACACCCCAGCTGAACCAATCCAAAGATCCGATCTTCCAGAATCAACCTACTTTCTGTTCTATATATAAGTGGTGTACTGATTGTATCGGCCTCTTCTTCGTCTGCGTTTCCGTACGAACCAGCGGGAGAGCCGTAATTACGCTGTTCTAGATATCTTCACTCTGAATAAACTGTAGCTTGTCATACAATTTACCACCTTGTCTGAATCGATCCTTGACCGACTCGCCCGTCTACATATCCAATTTCTAACAAGAACCAATGGGATACTGACACCAGGCTGGAGGAGACTGTCTATCATCTGCAAACAACCTATCAGAAAGCCAGGACTACTAGAATCTACCTACGTCATTTCAATGTATAAAATGAACTGTACGATTGTGACCGGGCTCTCTTTTCTTTTTCCAATGGTTCGCATGAGAACTTGACGAAACGGAGCCGTGCACGTAATTGCCAGATATCATTACTCTTGAATAAACGGCCTTTACTATACCGTATCCGCCTTGTCCAGCGTCTCGACTTGGTCTCGTTTCTCATATACCTATTCATCAACACAACCATGCCACTTCTGTTACATAAATGTACGAACAGGGATTGAACACATGTTCTTCAGATTACAAGAGCAAATTATTTAGCACGTCTCTGTTTCCTGCTGAGAATTTCAATACCTTTGCAGGCTCTGTGTGTCTTTAAGCACCACACTTTGTCACTCCATCCTTGCTGTGTGTGTGTGAGAGAGCTTTTCTTTGACATCTGTTGGGAAAATGTTGTCGTGGACATAGAAATATAACACGATTAGATGTTCTATGAAAAAGGTGTACTTATGAGAGCAAAAACCTTGGGGGGGGGGGGCAATCAGTCAAAACATTGAAGGGGATTTTACAGGGCCCTAATGGACTACAGACATTGACAGTATCCTAGCCTAAAAACAAATGCTGAATGCACTGCCTAGATTTTGAGGTAAACGCATTGTCCATTATTTGATTTGATCTGGGCAGGGCAGGGAAGCACTAACAAACTGCATTTAGTCCAATAAAAAGACACAACATTATTAGGGTGATAAATAAAAGGCCCTAGTCCATGAAGTTGTCATAAGTATGAACGTAGGATGTGCCCTCTCCCCCCCCCCCACAAGAGTGAAATATATGGTCTGGAAATGCAAGCAAGGTTTGAGCTTTTCAGTGTGTGTCACAAGGTGACAAAAGGCTCGTTGTCACGCGGCCTGGTCAGGAAGGCCAATGTGCGAGTGATGTTGACCACATAGTAGCAGGAAACCTTTAACCTTAAAAGAGTATGCAACTTCAATAGGGGAAACTTCAAGCAGTGGAGTGGACACACTGATAGTAGAGGCACATTTTCCCTGTATACAAAGTATTGAGCAATTGGTGAAAGAAAAAAAACACCCTATAACAGCTAATAGCTACAATTGTGATGCGTAATGCACTCATACAGCATGAATTGTTGATAAACTCTGTAGTAGAGGGGAATTGCTTATTACAGCCTACAGAAGCACACAGGCCATAAATACACAGTACCCATCACCTCAGGGTAATAGTCATTTTACCTTCCTGGTGGTGCCACAGGAGTTCACAGTGAAGTGGAAGTAGGCAAAGCGATCTTCACTGTAGGTGGGACACCAGGCGGGGTCGCTCAGGGTCAGCTGACCGGGGTTCAGACCGGAAGCAGACTCCACCTTCATCGCCAGCGCAGTCATCGTTCCGTTTGAGAAACACTCTTGGAGGTGGGGGATCAAAAGACAGGTAGCCATCAGACCTGGGTTCTGTATTTGTTACACTTAATTGAGCTTGCCGAGCACAGTAGAACCAATGGAATAGCACCAAATATGCAAACCATGCCCATCTGGTTCTCCAGATTGAATTGAAGAATACACCTGAAGTCGTAAAATGTCTAACTAGTCATTTGTTATGCTAACTATCTAGCAAGAGGTTGCATAGCAACATCATCAACTTCCGGTTGACAGGTGAAGAGTGTAGAGAAATGCTATTTCTTATGCAGGTGACCAAACTATTGTTGATAAAGGCCTACAACTCAAAGTAGAGCCTGTGGGGTCCCCTACAGGATAGCTCCCGCATTACACTAATTGCCAAAACCAGCGCACACACACATGATCTCCTTTGTCTCTTAACATTGTGTGCCCGAAGAGGATTCTACGATGACGGACAGATAACTGAGCCAATGGCGGAAGACTACAGACTACACCCCAGCTGAACCAATCCAAAGATCCGATCTTCCAGAATCAACCTACTTTCTTTTCTATATATTAGTGGTGTACTGATTGTAACGGTCTCTTCTTCGTCTGCGTTTCCGTACGAACCAGCGGGAGAGCCGTAATTACGCTGTTCTAGATATCTTCACTCTGAATAAACTGTAGCTTGTCATACAATTTACCACCTTGTCTGAATCGATCCTTGACCGACTCGCCCGTCTACATATCCAATTTCTAACAGAAATGGTAGCAGAGTATAGTTTACTAACGATCCAGTCGAAGTGAGTTGATTTGGGTGTGGGGGAGGCGAGTTGGTGAAAGGACGATTCATAAAAAATAAAAATAAAAGACGGGTGAAGAATTTCGGGGGAGGGCAACAATTCTGCTCAACTCGGGAAACTGATTTCAAGGTGCACCAAAAAAAAATAAGGTAAGCAAAAGCCTGTTAAATCAAACTTTGCATATTGTCGTATAGACTGTCCAAATTTTTATCAGTTTTTCCGAGTAAGTATGAATTCTTGTGTAAATTTATAATTTGCTGACGAGTCGAAATAACAGTGTATGTGAACATATGTAGTAACGAACCGGCGACGGCCGGTGTGATTTAAATCATTGATGAGATATCAGTAAGGGGATAGCTAATTACTATTCATTAACTCTGGCGCCGAGGGGACAAATTGTAATTTTGGGACCCGTGACCCGGTCAGCACAGTCTGCTAGCTTTCAATGATGAGTGATCACTGTTTTGTCTTTGATAGTTCCGATAGGGGTCGGGAATAGAGATCAGTAGGGGATAGCTAATTACTATTCATTAAATCTGCCGCCGAGGGGACAAATTGTAATTTTGGGACCCGTGACCCGGTATGGCTCAGTCTGATAGAGATTCACCGATAAGGGTCGGACATGTGTAATAATTCTGATAGGGGTCAGCTCGATAGGGATCAGGAATAGAGATCAGTAGGGGATAGCTAATTACTATTCATTAACTCTGGCGCCGAGGGGACAAATTGTAATTTTGGGACCCGTGACCCGGTCAGCACAGTCTGATATAAATTCACTGATAAGGATCGGCTTTCAGGGGTCAGAGATATAACGTGTTGTTTTGTCTATTTGTAACTGTTTATGTTATGTTATGTTAAAATGCAATGTGGTTGTAATTGTTTCCATTAAGATTGTTGGTGGTTAGATAGAGGGAGAGAGAATTATAATAAGGGATATTGGCTAAATCCGAAACTTCTATATTGTATGTACCTATGTTAATAGGTACATGTATAAATGTATAATCAGGAACGAAATGACTGATGTATAATTGAAATAATAACTGAATATAATATTTAAATATTGAGACTAAATAGTCGAATAGATCCCTTGGTTGTGCGCTCCACAAATGCTATACCAGCCCATGCGTTTTTTCTCAACCTGAATATACGAAGGAGAAGCTCTGAGATAAGGCAGAGTACGAGCAATAGTGTCTCTTCGAATACATCGTGGGTATTAATCAACGTCGGGCGAAGTATATGCTAACTATATTCAGATAGAAGGAGAGAATTTCGATTAAAACTACGATTAAATTCCGATTGAATTAAATTAAATTACGTTTTAAGCAAATTCACAATGGCGACCCCCAATACTCCAAAGCTGAGGTTTAATGAGTTCCTAGAACAAAAAATTGAATATAGATCAGGGGGGAAGGAACGATGGACGCCTATAAAGAAAGTTTGGGAGGGATTGAAGTTAAGATGGACACAAGCAGGTTATATAGGGGGGTGGCCGCCAACAGGGGCCCAGCTGAAAACAATGGAATGTGAGTTGAGAGGGACGTAGTAGGAGGCCAGAGACAAGGAAGTTGAAAGAAATAAAAACCATGTATTTAAGAACCAAGGGACCAAACAGAGAATGAATAGAAGGCGGGGGCATTGCGTCTCCCACTGGTCTGCTTACTGGCGTAAATGAAGATTTGTGAAAATCAAATCCTGTGCATGAAACACGCTTGATATTCAGTCGGGGACTAATATCGATATGAATGAGGTCGGGGACAAAGCGAGTGTGGTACATTAGGTGTTTCAGTTGGAGCTGGAACCGGTGAGAATGTTGAAAAAGTCGCAGGCTTGCTGATGAGAGTTATATCATAGAATATTGAGGGGGGTGCATGACTGTTGGAAAGAGTGTTAAACTCTATTAACGCAAAATTCTTTTTGCGGATTTATATTATGAGGTTTGAACTATACTAATGTTGTAGAATTACATAATCAACATCTGAACATACTTACGTTAAACATTAATTGAGCCACTGAGTAATAGATAAGCTGTACACTAGGTACGGGGCGAAGGGTGTGGTCGATGTAAGACGGGAGTGGTGTTCTAACCAAATTATTTAGTTATTTTAATTCATTTACACAAGTACTTCCCGGGTATTGATTTTGGTTTGATTGTTCAGATAACATCATTGAAATTAAACAGGAGGTCAAGGTATACTAACATTAGAATCTGTTTTCATTATGGAGAACTATGAAAGGCCCGCAGAGTGGATTGCAGGCTGAGGTTTTTATGTTAAAGGGACAGTGCACATTTATCACAGTTGTGTGTGTCTGTCTAATGGCTGGGTATTTAAGAAGTATTTTGGGGAGACAATTTGGAGAAACACAAATAAGACATCGAGACAAATTATTTGAGTTTGAGGGGATTATCATAATTATTAGGTTTTGTTTTTGTAGTAAATGTTTGGGTTAAGGGGATTTCCATGTTCCCAGAGACATGATATTTTAAAGAGGCACGCTCACATATGGAACCTTTATGAGTTTTTTATTTTATGAGTTTTAATTACACAAGTGATTTTTATTTTATTTTAAGGATAAAGGGTTCTTTAATATGTCTAATATGGTATGGAACACGAATGTGGGGGGATGGTGTAACCCGTGACCGGATTTCATGGCTCTCTCGGGTGGTCTGATCAGCCACAAGGGGGTGCCATTTGAATAATACATTTGTGGTCATGGGTAATACTGTTTAAAAAAATAATAATAATAATTTGTTTTTTAAGGTAACTTAATTATAGTGGAGTTTACTTAACCTATATAAAGACTTTAGTAATTGCCACCATAGACATGTTTTTCTAAAAATAAAAATCCATGAGTTTAGATAAAGCCAAACAGTGAGACATTTAGTTAAAATGTGGAAAAATGGGAAAAGGCAGACAGATGAGCCCTCCCCCGCACTGCAGAGACCTTGACGGTTGGAGAGCAGAGAGGAGAAGTTTTAGAAGGGAGCCAGGACGAGCAAAGATAACGGAGTGTGTAGATAACAGTCACTGAGTGGAGACAAAAGGGAGAATTGGACATGTGGAAAATTAAAGGGGCGCTCCTACATGATAATGTCAGAACAGAAGGATAATATACTAATCTTACCTAAGTCATTATTTAGAATAGGTAAGGTTGTTACCTGGGCATAGCCAGGTATCAAAAGGGGGATAGGTAAATTGTGGTCTAGGATAGGATGGGGCCTATTGGATAAGAAACTAATATTTTTTAAAATGTAGTTAACAAATGGGCATAGAAGTTAAAGATAGAATCAGATAAAACATGAGAAACTGTTTGTTAACCAAGCCTGTATGTCCAGCATTTTATGCATTATAGGTGAACTGCAGGTGAAGTCACTCAATCCAGTCCCAGAGGCTTGTTGGGGGGACCATACCAAGGTCTCCTGGTGACAGCTAGCTGAAAGAGCTACCCGGATTCATATCGCACGGTGGGAGGGTAAGACACACTGACACTATCGAACAATAAACAGTGTTCGAGAGGAGAACTGGAATTAACAGAATTCCGGGGGCCATCTTTCGAATGAACAAAATCCTCCCTGTCCTGTCACCCCTGTTTTTGTTCATAGAAGTGAAGATGTGTCTGGCTCTTGCTAAGTGATGTGTTCTCGGGGAAAGGGTGGGGCTTCACATGGAAGCTGTTTGTCTGAGCTGTCTTATCGTGGGTGACATCCCAAATAACACAGCTCCGGACGAATCAGTGCCCGAAGCCTCAGCTGGTTTGACCACCCTGGCTCACGGGTTGACAGAAAACACTGGGGTGGATACTTCTCTGATTAATTGGGTTTGATAGTATGTTTAGAAAATGGGGAAAATATTATGATCACTGTATTGTGGGCTACATTCACCTGTGTTACTGTTTTAGTTTTATGGGGCTGTTGTCTAACTCCCTGTGTATGAGGCCTTATTTCCAGGACTCTGGAGAAATCGATGGAAATAGATGGTGATGTACCAGCGGATTCCAGGTTCTGACCCGTGGAATGCTGAATGTATGTCTACAGAACAAGTGGACGAAAATTATAAATGAAATTATATTAAATTGGGAGGGTGTCCGTATGGGGATTACAGGATAACAGACTTGGGACAGTTCTGGGATTGGAAGAGAGGGTATCCTTATAGCATAGGGGATCCCACAAAGGTGGATAGGTTTTCCATGATATGGGAAAACCTGGGAGCACTGTTGAACTTTGTAAAGGTGATGAAATCTTGCTAACCATCAAAACGATTAAGCTCTCTGATGCAGGCACTTACACCCTCGGACTACAAAGGACCGGGACAGACACGATGGGTGTGTTTTCTATTAAGGTGCTGCCAAAACCAGAGGTCCCAGATGAACCAGGGCCAGACACACTCCTCTACCACCCCTGGACCGAACCTGCCACCACTGTGTTAAAAATCCCATTCAGGTAATTAATGTTAGACTATTCAGCTATTGATCAATTAGGCAGTGAGACTGGTGTTATTGGTAGGGACAATTTGTGGCTTTCTTATATGAGGTACAGTTAAGACCCTGAAAAGAAAGGACTACATGAGTTACATGAAACATTGGTCATGATAGACCTGTTCTGGCTACACACCCATTTGCTATAGGAGAAGGAGAGGGGTGGTTGTGTATTCTGAGAGGTTTATACCTGGTTGAGGCCAATTCAACTCTCTGTTCCTCTTTGAGCCTTGTGTTTCCTACAGTACCTCCTCATCGGGCCCCTTGGGGTGTTGAGGCATATGGGGGCAATTACAGTTGCATCACGGGTACAGGTAATGGCATTGATTATGGGAGATTGCCTGAAGCTGATTGCAGTAGTAACAACCATTAATTCCACTTGGCCAGTTACAGGCCTAAACCAAACTAGTGGTCTGGCTGATGTGTGGTGGATCTGTGGACCCAAAAGAGTGCTGAGACCCATTCTTAGAGGAGACTGGCAAGGTACGTGTGCTCTGACCAGTTTGATAATTCCACTGACCATTGTTGATGTTACTGCTGAACAGTTGTTGGGTTCTGTATCCAGGGGACCTGAAAACATTCCATCCCATGGGAGACATAGAAGTAGTGCTCCATGGACAGAGGATGTAGTTGACATACACACTAACCTGTTAGGAGTGCCGGTGGGGGTTCCTCATGAGCTTCAGGCCTTGGGCAGGAATGATGGATTATAGGTCTAGCCATGGTGGATGCAAGACAGACTGCATGGATTCATTACATCTACTATGATCAACAGCGTTTTGTTAATTACCCCCGTGATGCACTCACTGGTATGTCTGAACAGTTTGAGGCCACATCTAGGGTTGCCAGACAGAATAGACTTGCTTTGGATATGCTTCTTGCCAGTCAGGGGGGCGTATGCAAGATGTTCGGTGAACAATGTTGCACGTATATTCCTAATAACACCAGTCCAGATGGTAGTATATCTAAGGCCCTTAGTGGGCCTGATGCACTATCTGCTGAGATGAGGACCATGGCGGGGGTGGAGGAGTCTGGCCTGTTCTCTTGAGTGGGAGCCTGGTTTTGGTAAGTACACTAGAATGGTGGTTACTGGATTTCTGACCCTTATTTTTGTTATTTGACGTGTTGTGCTGCTTGCATCATACCGTGTTTCAAGAAGTCTGTTACAGATGTGGTGAAGGCTTCAGGCATGATGATGCCTTTGCTTGATGCTCCAGTTGGAGATGCTGATACTGAAGCATGCTTTCAGGGGAGGATGGGACTGACTGAGGATGACCCATGGTATGCTGTGGGTGAGGTAGTAGAATAAATCTTACACCACCACAGTTCCTTGTTATACATCTTTATGATAGGTTCTTTCCAGTATGTTTGTTCTCCCTGTTGTGAAGGTTTCGAGTCCCTGGGTGGCATGAAGCCCAACTGGTGCAGGATAGGAGTAGCTGAGAGGACCAGATGGTTTATAATAATGCTTTGCTTTGTTTTACTCTGTTTTCCATGACCAAAGTTTTATCCTGTATCTTACATGACAATAAACAATAAAGTGTTATCCTGTTTTTGCTAAGTGACACCCTTGTGGGTGTCAAAAGGGGGACTTAAATTTCACACCATTTTTTTTGTTCTGTTTTTGAATGAGCTGTTCTCTTTTGACATGAAGGTATTTTAAACTCTGTGACTGTTATGATTCATTGCTGAATTTTTGTTCACACCCTGGGGGGTGTGAAAAAGAGGGATTATTGGTTCCTGTGTTTTACATTATAGCCATTACCATATATATGATTGAATATTATCTGCTGTTGGCTTGTGTTGATGTATGCAAGTGTTATGCAACATAGCTGACTTGAAACATTGTTAAAAGTGTCAGGGCCAGGGGACTTTCTCATGCTGAAAATAAAATATATATACAGAAGGGAGGGCACATTCAGAGCGTGGGGTTGCGAGAACAAGCTGTCTTTTGTTAGATAACAGGAGCCAGGTGCGTGATAACGGTATGGAGCATGAGAGCCTGGCTGCAACTTCTCTTATGACATTGCAGTAGATATGCTACTGGCGGAGAAAGGTGGAGCTTGTACTATGTTTGGTGAACAGTGTTGCACTTTCATCCCTAATAACACAGCCTCCGATGGTAGCTTGACCATGGCCCTAGAAGGTTTGAGGACGCTTAATGGTAAAATGAAATCTCATTCTGGGATGGATACCTCGATGTGGGACTCCTGGATGAGTGCGTTTGGTAAATATAAAACCCTGGTGTCCTCCATTTTGGTATCCATTCGGTGTTCGCTGCCATTTTAGTTCTCTGGATGCTGTTGCATTCCATGCATCCGTTCCCTTGCCACTAGGGTTATCTCTAGAGCCATTGACCCTTCCTCCCCCTCCCAGATGTTTCCTCTGCTGGATAAAGACCTACTTGAATTCAAGGATGAGGAGGAGAGTGCCTATTTAGGTTTACATTATATCTGCTGTTGCCTTATGGGGATGTATGTATGTGTTATGCAAGTGGATCATTCCGCCTGACTTGCCTAGTTTAAGTCACATCTCTTTGGAGATGTGAAGAGAGGGAATCACAACTTTTTCCTGCGGGAAAAAAGTTGGCTTATGTAGACAAGCATTTACTTTTATTTTGAGCTGTTGTTCTCCGCTCTGTAAAATGAGGGTTGTAAGTTCCTAGGTGGCTGGTAGCCAACTTAGTACATAGTGGGATTGAATGGAGAACATGATGTAATACATATATATCTATTTCTGTTTAAAACCGTGCCTTATTTCATAGTCCCCTTGGGAGAAGTTTCTCTTTGTGTCTGGATCCAGTTAGGTTGTGTCACGTCTCTTGTGAGACGTGAAGAGAGGGTTTTGTAGAGAAATGCTATTTCTTATGTAGGTGACCAAACTATTGTTAAGGGGGGGCTACAACTCAGAGTTGAGCCTGTGGGGTCCCCTACAGGATAGCTCCCGCATTACACTAATGGCCAAAACCAGCGCACACACACATGATCTCCGTTGTAGCTGAACGTTGAATGCCCGAAGAGGATTCTACGATGACGGACAGACAACTGAGCCAATGGCGGAAGACTACAGACTACACCCCAGCTGAACCAATCCAAAGATCCGATCTTCCAGAATCAACCTACTTTCTGTTCTATATATAAGTGGTGTACTGATTGTATCGGCCTCTTCTTCGTCTGCGTTTCCGTACGAACCAGCGGGAGAGCCGTAATTACGCTGTTCTAGATATCTTCACTCTGAATAAACTGTAGCTTGTCATACAATTTACCACCTTGTCTGAATCAATCCTTGACCGACTCGCCCGTCTACATATCCAATTTCTAACAAGAACCAATGGGATACTGACACCAGGCTGGAGGAGACTGTCTATCATCTGCAAACAACCTATCAGAAAGCCAGGACTACTAGAATCTACCTACGTCATTTCAATGTATAAAATGAACTGTACGATTGTGACCGGGCTCTCTTTTCTTTTTCCAATGGTTCGCATGAGAACTTGACGAAACGGAGCCGTGCACGTAATTGCCAGATATCATTACTCTTGAATAAACGGCCTTTACTATACCGTATCCGCCTTGTCCAGCGTCTCGACTTGGTCTCGTTTCTCATATACCTATTCATCAACACAAAAAAATTGGGCCAGGATTGTGTGTGTGTGTGTGTGTGTGTGTGTGTCTCTGTCTCTCTGTCTGTGTCTCTCTCTCTCTCTCTGTGACCTTCTTTTCATCCACAGCCCTCAAACTTGGAAGAGTGGGTTCCGGTAGCACCCGCGGGGACCCGGCCTACAGTGCACAGAGTGTGTCTCGGGCCCCCGACTTCCATATGACTCTGGTTTCTCTTCATTACGCACAAGCCTTTCGCCTTTTACTAAAGACTTCCGTGGAGAGGAACACTTATGAGTTCAATGTATTTTTGGAGTGGCTTTGCTTCTTGCAGAGCCCGGTATCTTGTTTCAAGAGAAATTGACATAGATGAGCCAGGATAGTGACTTAAAGACGCATTAGCGACTTTTTACAAAAAACACCTGCCTGCCTGCCTGCCTGCCTGCTGTTAGTAATTGGATATGTAGACGGACGAGTCGGTCAAGGATCGATTCAGACAAGGTGGTAAATTGTATGACAAGCTACAGTTTATTCAGAGTGAAGATATCTAGAACAGCGTAATTACGGCTCTCCCGCTGGTTCGTACGGAAGCGCAGACGAAGAAGAGACCGTTACAATCAGTACACCACTATTATATAGGAAAGAATGTAGGTTGATTCTGGAAGATCGGATCTTTGGATTGGTTCATCTGGGGTGTAGTCTGTAGTCTTCCGCCATTGGCTCAGTAGTCTGTCCGTCATCGTAGAATCCTCTTCGGGCATTCAACGTTCAGAGACAACGGAGATCATGTGTGTGTGCGCTGGTTTTGGCCATTAGTGTAATGCGGGAGCTATCCTGTAGGGGACCCCACAGGCTCAACTCTGAGTGGTAGCCCTTTATCAACAATAGTTTGGTCACCTACATAAGAATTAGCATTTCTCTACAAAACCCTCTCTTCACGTCTCACCAGAGACGTGACACAACCTAACTGGATCCAGACACAAAGAGAAACTTCTCCCAAGGGGACTATGAAATAAGGCACGGTTTTAAACAGAAATAGATATATATGTATTACATCATGTTCTCCATTCAATCCCACTATGTACTAAGTTGGCTACCAGCCACCTAGGAACTTACAACCCTCATTTTACAGAGCGGAGAACAACAGCTCAAAATAAAAGTAAATGCTTGTCTACATAAGCCAACTTTTTTCCCGCAGGAAAAAGTTGTGATTCCCTCTCTTCACATCTCCAAAGAGATGTGACTTAAACTAGGCAAGTCAGGCGGAATGATCCACTTGCATAACACATACATACATCCCCATAAGGCAACAGCAGATATAATGTAAACCTAAATAGGCACTCTCCTCCTCGAATTCATGTAGGTCTTTATCCAGCAGAGGAAACATCTGGGAAGGGGAGGAAGGGTCAATGGCTTTAGAGATAACCCTAGTGGCAAGGGGACGGATGCATGGAATGCAACAGCATCCACAGAGAACTAAAATGGCAGCGAACACCGAAATGGATACCAAAATGGAGGACACCAGGGTTTTATATTTACCAAACGCACTCATCCAGGAGTCCCCACATAGAGGTATCCATCCCAGAATGAGATTTCATTTTACCATTAAGCGTCCTCAAACCTTCTAGGGCCATGGTCAAGCTACCATCGGAGGCTGTGTTACTAGGGATGAAAGTGCAACACTGTTCACCAAACATAGTACAAGCTCCACCTTTCTCCGCCAGTAGCATATCTACTGCAATGCGATTCTGGAATGTCATAAGAGAAGTTGCAGCCAGGCTCTCATGCTCCATACCGTTATCTAACAACAACAAAAAAACGCTTGTTCTCGCAACCCCACGCTCTGAATGTGCCCTCCCTTCTGTATTTTTCCAGCATGAGAAAGTCCCCTGGCCCTGACACTTTTAACAATGTTTCAAGTCAGCTATGTTGCATAACACTTGCATACATCAACACAAGCCAACAGCAGATAATATTCAATCATATATATGGTAATGGCTATAATGTAAAACACAGGAACCAATAATCCCTCTTTTTCACACCCCCCAGGGTGTGAACAAAAACTCAGCAATGAATCATATAACAGTCACAGAGTTTAAAATACCTTCATGTCAAAAGAGAACAGCTCATTCAAAAACAGCACATTAAAAAAAAAAATTGTGTGAAATTTAAGTCCCCCTTTTGACACCCACAAGGGTGTCACTTAGCAAAAACAGGATAACACTTTATTGTTTATTGACATGTAAGATACCGGATAAAACTTTGGTCATGGAAAACAGAGTAAAACAAAGCAAAGCATTATTATAAACCATCTGGTCCTCTCAGCTACTCCTATCCTGCACCAGTTGGGCTTCATGCCACCCAGGGACTCAAAACCTTCACAACAGGGAGAACAAACATACTGGAAAGAAAACCCATCATAAAGATGTATAACAAGGAACTGTGGTGGTGTAAGATTTATTCTACTACCTCGCCCACAGCATACCATGGGTCATCCTCAGTCAGTCTCATCCTCCCCTGAAAGCATGCTTCAGTATCAGCATCTCCAACTGGAGCATCAAGCAAAGGCATCATCATGCCTGAAGCCTTCACCACATCTGTAACAGACTTCTTAAAACACGGTATGATGCAAGCAGCACAACACGTCAAATAACAAAAATTAGGGTCAGAAATCCAGTAACCACCATTCTAGTTTACTTACCAAAACCAGGCTCCCACTCAAGAGAACAGGCCAGACTCCTCCACCCCCGCCATGGTCCTCATCTCAGCAGATAGTGCATCAAGCCCACTAAGGGCCTTAGATATACTACTATCTGGACTGGTGTTATTAGGAATATACGTGCAACATTGTTCACCGAACATCTTGCATACGCCCCCCTGACTGGCAAGAAGCATATCCCAAGCAAGTCTATTCTGTCTGGCAACCCTAGATGTGGCCTCAAACTGTTCAGACATACCAGTGAGTGCATCACGGGGGTAATTAACAAAACGCTGTTGATCATAGTAGATGTAATGAATCCATGCAGTCTGTCTTGCATCCACCATGGCTGGACCTATAATCCATCATTCCTGCCCAAGGCCTGAAGCTCATGAGGAACCCCCACCGGCACTCCCAACAGGTTAGTGTGTATGTCAACTACATCCTCTGTCCATGGAGCACTACTTCTATGTCTCCCATGGGATGGAATGTTTTCAGGTCCCCTGGATACAGAACCCAACAACTGTTCAGCAGTAACATCAACAATGGTCAGTGGAATTATCAAACTGGTCAGAGCACACGTACCTTGCCAGTCTCCTCTAAGAATGAGTCTCAGCACTCTTTTGGGTCCACAGATCCACCACACATCAGCCAGACCACTAGTTTGGTTTAGGCCTGTAACTGGCCAAGTGGAATTAATGGTTATGTTACTACTGCAATCAGCTTCAGGCAATCTCCCATAATCAATGCCATTACCTGTACCCGTGATGCAACTGTAATTGCCCCCATATGCCTCAACACCCCAAGGGGCCCGATGAGGAGGTACTGTAGGAAACACAAGGCTCAAAGAGGAACAGAGAGTTGAATTGGCCTCAACCAGGTATAAACCTCTCAGAATACACAACCACCCCTCTCCTTCTCCTATAGCAAATGGGTGTGTAGCCAGAACAGGTCCATCATGACCAATGTTTCATGTAACTCATGTAGTCCTTTCTTTTCAGGGTCTTAACTGTACCTCATAAGAAAGCCACAAATTGTCCCTACCAATAACACCAGTCTCAGTGCCTAATTGATCAATAGCTGAATAGTCTAACATTAATTACCTGAATGGGATTTTTTAATACAGTGGTGGCAGGTTCGGTCCAGGGGTGGTAGAGGAGTGTGTCTGGCCCTGGTTCATCTGGGACCTCTGGTTTTGGCAGCACCTTAATAGAAAACACACCCATCGTGTCTGTCCCGGTCCTTTGTAGTCCGAGGGTGTAAGTGCCTGCATCAGAGAGCTTAATAGTTTTGATGGTTAGCAAGATTTCATCACCTTTACAAAGTTCAACAGTGCTCCCAGGTTTTCCCATATCATGAAAAACCTATCCACCTTTGTGGGATCCCCTATGCTATAAGGATACCCTCTCTTCCAATCCCAGAACTGTCCCAAGTCGGTTATCCTGTAATCCCCATACGGACACCCTCCCAATTTAATATAATTTCATTTATAATTTTCGTCCACTTGTTCTGTAGACATACATTCAGCATTCCACGGGTCAGAACCTGGAATCCGCTGGTACATCACCATCTATTTCCATCGATTTCTCCAGAGTCCTGGAAATAAGGCCTCATAGACAGGGAGTTAGACAACAGCCCCATAAAACTAAAACAGTCACACAGGTGAATGTAGCCCATAATACAGTGATCATAATATTTTCCCCATTTTCTAAACATATTATCAAACCCAATTAATCAGAAGTATCCACCCCAGTGTTTTCTGTCAACCCGTGATCCAGGGTGGTCAAACCAGCTGAGGCTTCGGGTACTGATTCATCCGGAGCTGTGTTATTTGGGATGTCACCCACGATAAGACAGCTCAGACAAACAGCTTCCATGTGAAGCCCCACCCTTTCCCCGAGAACACATCACTTAGCAAGAGCCAGACACATCTTCACTTCTATGAACAAAAACAGGGGTGACAGGACAGGGAGGATTTTCTTCATTCGAGAGATGGCCCCCGGAATTCTGTTAATTCCAGTTCTCCTCTCGAACACTGTTTATTGTTCGATAGTGTCCGTGTGTCTTACCCTCCCACCGTGCGATATGAATCCGGGTAGCTCTTTCAGCTAGCTGCCACCAGGAGACCTTGGTATGGTCCCCCCAACAAGCCTCTGGGACTGGATTGAGTGACTTCACCTGCAGTTCACCTATAATGCATAAAATGCTGGACATACAGGCTTGGTTAACAAACAGTTTCTCATGTTTTATCTGATTCTATCTTTAACTTCTATGCCCATTTGTTAACTACATTTTAAAAAATATTAGTTTATCCAATAGGCCCCATCCTATCCTAGACCACAATTTACCTATCCCCCTTTTGATACCTGGCTTTGCCCAGGTAACAACTTTACCTACTCTAAATAATGACTTAGGTAAGATTAGTATATTATCCTTCTGTTCTGACATTATCATGTAGGAGCGCCCCTTTAAATTTCCCACATGTCCAATTCTCCCTTTTGTCTCCACTCAGTGACTGTTATCTACACACTCCGTTATCTTTGCTCATCCTGGCTCCCTTCTAAAACTTCTCCTCTCTGCTCTCCAACCGTCAAGGTCTCTGCAGTGCGGGGGAGGGCTCATCTGTCTGCCTTTTCCCATGTTTCCACATTTTAACTAAATGTCTCACTGTTTGGCTTTATCTAAACTCATGGATTTTTATTTTTTGAAAAACATGTCTATGGTGGCAATTACTAAAGTCTTTATATAGGTTAAGTAAACTCCACTATAATTAAATTACCTTAAAAAATTAAAATTCAAAAAAAAAAAAAAATTTATTTTTTATTTTTATAAAACAGTATTACCCATGACCACAAATGTATTATTCAAATGGCACCCCCTTGTGGCTGATCAGACCACCCGAGAGAGCCATGAAATCCGGTCACGGGTTACACCATCCCCCCACATTCGTGTTCCATACCATATTAGACATATTAAAGAACCCTTTATCCTTAAAATAAAATAAAAATCACTTGTGTAATTAAAACTCATAAAATAAAAAACTCATAAAGGTTCCATATGTGAGCGTGCCTCTTTAAAATATCATGTCTCTGGGAACATGGAAATCCCCTTAACCCAAACATTTACTACAAAAACAAAACCTAATAATTATGATAATCCCCTCAAACTCAAATAATTTGTCTCGATGTTTCATGTCTTATTCGTGTTTCTCCAAATTTTCTCCCAAAAATACTTCTTAAATACCCAGCCATTAGACAGACACACACAACTGTGATAAATGTGCACTGTCCCTTTAACATAAAAACCTCAGCCTGCAATCCACTCTGCGGGCCTTTCATAGTTCTCCATAATGAAAACAGATTATAATGTTAGTATACCTTGACCTCCTGTTTAATTTCAATGATGTTATCTGAACAATCAAACCAAAATCAATACCCGGGAAGTACTTGTGTAAATGAATTAAAATAACTAAATAATTTGGTTAGAACACCACTCCCGTCTTACATCGACCACACCCTTCGCCCCGTACCTAGTGTACAGCTTATCTATTACTCAGTGGCTCAATTAATGTTTAACGTAAGTATGTTCAGATGTTGATTATGTAATTCTACAACATTAGCATAGTTCAAACCTCATAATATAAATCCGCAAAAAGAATTTTGCGTTAATAGAGTTTAACACTCTTTCCAACAGTCATGCACCCCCCTCAATATTCTATGATATAACTCTCATCAGCAAGCCTGCGACTTTTTCAACATTCTCACCGGTTCCAGCTCCAACTGAAACACCTCATGTACCACACTCGCTTTGTCCCCGACCTCATTCATATCGATATTAGTCCCCGACTGAATATCAAGCGTGTTTCATGCACAGGATTTGATTCTTGCAAATCTTCATTTACGCCAGTAAGCAGACCAGTGGGAGACGCAATGGCCCCGCCTTCTGTTCATTCTCTGTTTGGTCCCTTGGTTCTTAAATACATGGCTTTTATTTCTTTCAACTTCCTTGTCTCTGGCCTCCTGCTACGTCCCCCTCAACTCACATTCCATTGTTTTCAGCTGGGCCCCTGTTGGCGGCCACCCCCCTAGATAACCTGCTTGTGTCCATCTTAACTTCAATCCCTCCCAAACTTTCTTTATAGGCGTCCATCGTTCCTTTCCCCCTGATCTATATTCAATTTTTTGTTCTAGGAACTCATTAAACCTCAGCTTTGGAGTATTGGGGTTCGCCATTGTGAATTTGCTTTAAACGTAATTTAATTTAATTCAATCGGAATTTAATCGTAGTTTTAATCGAAATTCTCTCCTTCTATCTGAATATAGTTAGCATATACTTCGCCCGACGTTGATTAATGCCCACGAGGTATTCGAAGAGACACTATTGCTCGTGCTCTGCCTTATCTCAGAGCTTCTCCTTCGTATATTCAGGTTGAGAAAAACCGCATGGGCTGGTATAGCATTTGTGGAGCGCACAACCAAGGGATCTATTCGACTATTTAGTCTCAATATTTAAATATTATATTCAGATATTATTTCAATTATACATCAGTCATTTCATTCCTGATTATACATTTATACATGTACCTATTAACATAGGTACATAGGTACAATATAGAAGTTTCGGATTTATCCAATATCCCTTATTATAATTCTCTCTCTCTCCCTCTATCTAACCACCAACAATCTTAATGGAAACAATTACAACCACATTGCATTTTAACATAACATAACATAAACAGTTACAAATAGACAAAACAGCACGTTATATCTCTGACCCCTGAAAGCCGATCCTTATCAGTGAATTTCTATCAGACTGAGCCGTACCGGACCACAGGATAAAATTACAACTTATCCCCATCGGCGCCAGATTTGAAGAATAGTAATTAGCTATCCCCTACTGATCTCTATTCCTGATCCCTATCGAGCTGACCCCTATCAGAATTATTACACATGTCCGACCCCTATCGGTGAATCTCTATCAGACTGAGCCGTACCGGGTCACGGGATAAAATTACAATTTATCCCCTTCGGTGCCAGATTTGAAGAATAGTAATTAGCTATCCCCTACTGATCTCTATTCCCGACCCCTATCGGAACTATCACACATGTCCGACCCCTATCGGTACTATCACACATGTCCGACCCCTATCGGTGAATCTCTATCAGACTGAGCCGTACCGGGCCACAGGATAAAATTACAATTTATCCCCCTCGGTGCCAGATTTGAAGAATAGTAATTAGCTATCCCCTACTGATCTCTATTCCCGACCCCTATCGGAACTAACACACATGTCCGACCCCTATCGGTGAATCTCTATCAGACTGAGCCGTACCGGGCCACAGGATAAAATTACAATTTATCCCCCTCGGTGCCAGATTTGAAGAATAGTAATTAGCTATCCCCTACTGATCTCTATTCCCGACCCCTATCGGAACTAACAAAGACAAAACAGTGATCACTCATCATTGAAAGCTAGCAGACTGTGCTGACCGGACTGATATCTCATCAATGATTTAAATCACACCGGCCGTCGCCGGTTCGTTACTACATATGTTCACATACACTGTTATTTCGACTCGTCAGCAAATTATAAATTTACACAAGAATTCATACTTACTCGGAAAAACTGATAAAAATTTGGACAGACTATTCGACAATATGCAAAGTTTGATTTAACAGGCTTTTGCTTACCTTATTTTTTATGGTGCACCTTGAAATCAGTTTTCCGAGTTGAGCAGAATTGTTGCCCTCCCCCGAAAGTCTTCACCCGTCTTTCTTATTTATTTAATGAATCGTCCTTTCCCCAACTCGCCTTCTCCACACCCAAATCAACTCACTTCGACTGGATCGTTAGTAAACTATACTCTGCTACCATTTCTGTTAGTAATTGGATATGTAGACGGACGAGTCGGTCAAGGATCGATTCAGACAAGGTGGTAAATTGTATGACAAGCTACAGTTTATTCAGAGTGAAGATATCTAGAACAGCGTAATTACGGCTCTCCCGCTGGTTCGTACGGAAGCGCAGACGAAGAAGAGACCGTTACAATCAGTACACCACTATTATATAGGAAAGAATGTAGGTTGATTCTGGAAGATCAGATCTTTGGATTGGTTCATCTGGGGTGTAGTCTGTAGTCTTCCGCCATTGGCTCAGTAGTCTGTCCGTCATCGTAGAATCCTCTTCGGGCATTCAACGTTCAGAGACAACGGAGATCATGTGTGTGTGCGCTGGTTTTGGCCATTAGTGTAATGCGGGAGCTATCCTGTAGGGGACCCCACAGGCTCAACTCTGAGTGGTAGCCCTTTATCAACAATAGTTTGGTCACCTACATAAGAATTAGCATTTCTCTACCCTGCCTGCCTGTCTGTAGCCGGGGAAACGGTGGGTGGCTGGGATTGGAGGAGCCGGCTCTTGCCAACCCACCCGCTGAGGTCTGCCGAGACCCCCGGGGGCCCGGCGGTTGCAGGGTTCCATTTGTGGGTTATCGCTTCTCGGCCTTTTGGCTCAGATCAAGCTTGACACCGAGGTGCCCCAAAGCCCGCTGAGTCAAAAGGTCGAACCAGGAGAGCGGTAAGTGTGTTTTGTTGTTAAAAATTTTGATATATAATTTTTTTGTCTTTTTTGTATTTTCTTTCTGGTTTTTTGAAGAGGTGAGGCGGGTGCGCCATCATCCGTGAGGAGATGGCGCAAAATACCTCTGAACGGTCGATCCCTTTGATCGGGCTGGCAAATACAGTGAGATTTTCTTGGAGGGAAAAAGAAAAGGAGCCTTGGGGAAGAGAGACTTTCGGGAGGAGTATCCTGTTGGGGTGCCTCAACTTAAAGGTGAAGGATGTTCTCTGTCTCCAGACGAACCCAATAGAAAAAGGGTTTGATGTAACGTTTCATTTGGAGGAGCAACATGATGGAGTTATGAAGAAGGTTAAGGAAGAGAAAGGAGAAGGTCCCCTGTGCCATTACGCGGTGACCAGCCTGGCAAGAAACAATTTCAGGGTGGTCACCGTGAACATGTATAATCCGCACGTGAAGGATGAGGAGGTGAGGGCCTTTCTGGGGAGGTATATGGACAATGTCTCCTCAGCGAGGTACCTCAGGGACTCCCTGGGTTTCTGGAACGGGAGAAGAGGTTTTCAGGCGTTACTCAGGGAGTCCCCGAAGAGTGTGGATGGCTACCTCCATCCTCCGGCGATGTTCTCCCTGGGGGCTGACAGGGGAACACTTTATTATGCCCGTCAGCCTCCATTTTGCAGGCGTTGTATGGCCTATGGTCATATCCTGGCCTCGTGCAACACCATGAAGTGTCGTTTCTGTGGATCGGGGGAGCACGAGGCCAAGGATTGTGACGAGCCCAAGGCATGCCACGGGTGTGGATCAAAAGTACACCTGTGGCGTGATTGCCCGGCTCGTCACAGGTCATACGCGTCTGCAGCCGGGGGGGGAGCGGGGGATGGGGGGAGGAAGGAAAGGACACGTGCGGATTGTACGGATGGCACAGGGGAGAAGATGGCACAGGAAGAGGAGGAGGTGAGAAGAAAGAGACAAGAGGATGGAAAGAAGGAAACAGAAGGAGAGAAGATAAAGAAGGCAGAAGAAGGTAAAGGAGCGAAGAAGAGTGAGAAGGGGACAGTGGCGCAAATGGAAGAGGGAACGGTGATAATGATGGGAAAGGAGGGAGGGGTGGTGGTGTTGGGGGAGGGGGTGGGAGGTGGAGGTGGAGGGAGGGAGTGGGGGGACGACTTGCCAGACTTCCTTGAGGAAGAAACAAGGGAATTGGTGGAGGAGTTAGCGGGGAAGGGACGTTGTGTCTCCCCGCTACCTCCTTCACCAAAGAAGAAGGGGAAGAAGAGGGGAAGTCGGGCAGGGAGTGAGAGGGAGGGGGGTGGGGAGGGGGAGGGGGAGGGGGGGCTAAGAGATCAGCGGGGGGGGGGGGGGTTTCATTGGCCTCCCTGTTTGCCTCAGCCCCTCACAGAGTAGTGGAGGATGACTCCGGTGGGGGGTCTGTGGACAGTTTGTTAGAGGGATCTCAACTCCTGTTTGAGGAGTTGGGATCCCCAGCAGTCAGCCCCGAGGCAGACAGGGAGGGGGGGTTGGAGGGTGGGGAGGAACCCAGGATGCAGGGCAATAGGCCCAACACACTGCCTGCATCCTGGGTTCAAGGAATGGAGGAGGACGGGGGGACGTCAGAAGAGGAGAGGACGTCCCCGCCGGTGGAGATGGACCAGGGGAGCATCGGGTGAGTCTCCTGTTTTTTCTTTGGGTTTTGGGTTAGGTTGTAGGTATGATTAAATAAATATGTCTGTTTCTTTTTTTAGTTTAAATGTTAGAGGGTTAAGGGATTTTGTTAAAAGGAGGGCGGTATTTTGTTATTTAGAGGGGGTGGGTTTTGATTTCTGTTTTTTACAGGAGGTTCACCTGAGGGATGGTGGGGATGTGTCTAGATTTAGGAGGGAGTGGATTAAGGGGTAAACTTTTTGGGGCATAGGAGGGGTGCACTCAACAGGAGTAGGGATTTTATGTGGGAATAGAGAGGTTAAGGTAGAGAGCACTTTTGTTATAATGCAGGGTAGAGTATTGGGGATAGATGTTAGGTATAGAGAAGCTAGTTATAGGTTAATTGGGGTGTATGGGCCACAGGTGGCGGCAGACAGGAGGGAGATGGTGGACTGTCTGGCGCCCCTGTGTGTTACAAATAGGCACTTGGTGATAGGGGGGATTTTAATATAGATTTAGGGGTAGGTGGTGATAGTAGTGCAGGAGCCATCACCGGGCTAATGGCTTGCCATGGTCTGGTTGATGGTGGCCTGCACACTACTCCGGTAATGGTCGGTCCTACATGGCGCGGAGGCTCGACTACGTTTTTCTATCCAGGTCTTTGGGTCAGTTGTCTGGGCGGCTGTTGCCTGTTTTCTTCTCGGATCACGACGGGGTGTTCCTGCAGGTGGGGTCGCCAGTCTGCCTCTTCGGTAGGGGGTACTGGAAGTTAGATCGGGATATACTGGAGGAGCAGGCTTTCGTTGACGCATTTTTTTGTTTCTTTCGAAGGCTTGACGGCCTCCGGTCTATGTGCGAGGGGGTGTTAGAGTGGTGGGATTTGGTTAAGGTGAGGATTAGGGCTTTTATAATAGGGTATTGTAAAAGGAAAAAGAGGGAGGAAAGGAGGGAGGTTGATCGTATCCAAAAGGTTAATTGAACTTGAGTACGAGGCAGGCAACCTCGGCGGGTCGATTGACTGGGAGAGATCTGCAGCCCTAAAGGCGCAGCTCAGGGAGCTGCAGGAGCGGAAGGCTCGAGCTTTCCTGGAGCGTGCGCATAGTGGCTTTCTAGAACATAATGAGACTTGTTCCGCTATGTTCTTTAAGTCGGTTAGGGCCAGACAGAGTAGGAAGGTAATGCATGGCGTTAGGGAAGAAAATGGTAGTGTAGCTAAAGAACCGGAGGAGATGGTCAGAGTGACCACTGACCATTTCCGAGGTTTCTTTAAGGAGAGGGATGCAGATGTAGAGCAGGGAAGTGTGTTTTTAGAACACTTGTCCCGGCGATTGCCGGAGGACATTAGAGAAGCGATGGAGGCCCAGATCTCACTAGAAGAGGTTGAGAGCGCTCTTAGGAGGATGGGAAAAGGGAAGGTGCCTGGGATGGATGGACTGCCGGCTGAGTTTTACCTCAAGTTTTGGGGTATACTTGGACCAGTGGTCCTCGAAGTCTTGAAGGCCATCCTTGAGACGGGGGTCCCGGGGGGTTCAATGGCTGTTGGTGTGCTGTCACTTCTTTATAAGAAGGGGGAAGCAACTGACCTTGGCAACTGGCGGCCGTTGACCATGCTGTGCGTAGATTACAAGCTACTTGCAAAGGTCTTAGCGGATCGGTTGCGCACAGCCCTTCCCTACGTCGTTCATGAGGATCAGACGTGTGGGGTTGAGGGCCGCTCTATTCGATGGAACCTACAGTTGATCAGGGACTCCATCGCCTGGGTTGAAGATAGAGGGCTGCCTTTAATGGTAGCAGCGCTAGATCAGGCGAAAGCTTTTGATCGCGTCAATAGATCTTTTCTATTCAGGGTGTTAGGTAGATTAGGATTTGGGGAGAAGTACATAGGATGGATCCGTGCATTATATGTCGGAGCGGGGTGCCGAGTAAGTGTAAATAGTCACTTAGGTGACGTTTTTGACCTCTCGTCTGGGGTCAGGCAGGGATGCCCACTCTCGGCTCTCCTCTTCGTTCTGTACATGGAGCCTCTGGGGGCTGCCATTAGGGCAGACACAGGGGTGGAGGGTTTGTTGATCCCTGGAAGCGGTGGGCTGCGTGTTAAGATGACGCAGTACGCCGACGACACTTCCTTGCTGCTATGCAAGGACTCGTGCTTGACAAGGTCCCTTGCCATCATTGGGGACTTCACCCGAGCGTCGGGGGCGGTTCTGAATCATGTAAAGTCTTCCGTTAAGTTTTTCGGAAGATGGCGCGGTAGGACGGCTGTGCCCGGGGGGGTTCTCTCTGTGAGGGGGCCCTGAGGATTCTCGGGGTCCATTTTGAGACCTCCGGCTCAGCGACGCTGAACTGGAACATGGGTATCGCAGTTGTTCAGAAGAAGCTAGCAATGTGGAAGGCTAGGTCTTTGTCTTTTATAGGTAAGGTCCCTGTCTTAAAGGTGGATGTATTGCCATCTCTTTTGTACTTGGCGTACATCTACCCATTGCCGGCTTGTCTGAGAAGGTATCTAGTGAGGCTTGTGTTTCAGTTCATGTGGGGTGGCAGGTACGAGTGGGTCGCCAGGGCGCGCATGCTCTGTCCCATCGGGGAGGGAGGTAGGGGGGTACCACATCTCCCCCTCAAGCTGGACGCAATTTTTGTTTCTTTTTTGTTGACGGAGCTTGCTCAGCCAGTTATACACCCGTCCGGTTACCTCCTGCGGGTGTTCTTCTCGTATCAGGCGAGAAGCGTAATGGTGTGGTCTAACGCGGGTCCTCGGGCGGAACAGCTGCCGTGGCACTTTGGCCATGCGGCCAAGTGGCTGCGTGCGCACCCCGAGGTTGAAGTTGCCCGAGTAGGTTTAGATCACAGGCACCTGTACGAGGAGGTCAGGCAGGCAGGGAGTCCTGCGCCTGTAGCGGGCATCTCGTCAGTGGTCTGGGAGGGAGTGCAGGCGCGGGGCCTGGACAACAGGCTCAAGGACCTGAATTGGTTGAGCCTCCATAAGTGCTTGCCGGTACGTGCCATTATGTACCGGCATAGTTTGTCGCGATCCTCCACCTGTCCAAGATCTGCTTGTGGCAGGGAGGAGACTGTGCGCCATGCCTTCTGGGACTGTACCTTTGCCGGACTAGTCTGGGCTAGGGCACGGGTGTTGTTGGGATTGGTAAGAGGTGATTTTGTGTTAACATGGGCAAGGTTAGAGAGAGGTGTAGGGAGAGCGAGAGGTACAGATAGGGATAGGTTTTTGATACGTCCCCCATAGAGGGACTACATATTAAATGGATTTTTCGAACAGGGAGTCGGAAATGGGGCTTGCTCCGTCCGCTCCACGCATCGACCCGGTATTGCAGTACCTCCGGGAACGGTGCAACACTTTTCTCCCCGTTGTCAAGGAAAAATACTCATTCACAAAGCTATGTAAACAGCTAGCTAGCTAGCTAGCAGAAGAAGAGAAGGAAAGAAACATTCAAACTGAAAAAAGGGCGAAGCGCCTTTCAATGGGTTCCCCCGTTTCCCGCCATTTTACTTTAAAAAAACAACAATTGGGCCAGGATTGTGTGTGTGTGTGTGTCATTGTGTGTGTGTCTCTCTGTCTCTCTGTCTCTCTCTCTGTGTGTGTGTGTGTGTCTCTCTGTCTGTGTCTCTCTCTCTCTGTGTCTCTGTGTCTGTGACCTTCTTTTCATCCACAGCCCTCAAACTTGGAAGAGTGGGTTCCGGGAGCACCCGCGGGGACCCGGCCTACAGTGCACAGAGTGTGTCTCGGGCCCCCGACCTCTGACTTCCATATGACTCTGGTTTCTCTTCATTACGCATGTTAGTAATTTGATATGTAGACGGACGAGTCGGTCAAGGATCGATTCAGACAAGGTGGTAAATTGTATGACAAGCTACAGTTTATTCAGAGTGAAGATATCTAGAACAGCGTAATTACGGCTCTCCCGCTGGTTCGTACGGAAGCGCAGACGAAGAAGAGACCGTTACAATCAGTACACCACTATTATATAGGAAAGAATGTAGGTTGATTCTGGAAGATCGGATCTTTGGATTGGTTCATCTGGGGTGTAGTCTGTAGTCTTCCGCCATTGGCTCAGTAGTCTGTCCGTCATCGTAGAATCCTCTTCGGGCATTCAACGTTCAGAGACAACGGAGATCATGTGTGTGTGCGCTGGTTTTGGCCATTAGTGTAATGCGGGAGCTATCCTGTAGGGGACCCCACAGGCTCAACTCTGAGTGGTAGCCCTTTATCAACAATAGTTTGGTCACCTACATAAGAATTAGCATTTCTCTACAAAACCCTCTCTTCACGTCTCACCAGAGACGTGACACAACCTAACTGGATCCAGACACAAAGAGAAACTTCTCCCAATGGGACTATGAAATAAGGCACGGTTTTAAACAGAAATAGATATATATGTATTACATCATGTTCTCCATTCAATCCCACTATGTACTAAGTTGGCTACCAGCCACCTAGGAACTTACAACCCTCATTTAACAGAGCGGAGAACAACAGCTCAAAATAAAAGTAAATGCTTGTCTACATAAGCCAACTTTTTTCCCGCAGGAAAAAGTTGTGATTCCCTCTCTTCACATCTCCAAAGAGATGTGACTTAAACTAGGCAAGTCAGGCGGAATGATCCACTTGTATAACACATACATACATCCCCATAAGGCAACAGCAGATATAATGTAAACCTAAATAGGCACTCTCCTCCTCATCCTCGAATTCATGTAGGTCTTTATCCAGCAGAGGAAACATCTGGGAAGGGGAGGAAGGGTCAATGGCTTTAGAGATAACCCTAGTGGCAAGGGAACGGATGCATGGAATGCAACAGCATCCACAGAGAGCTAAAATGGCAGCGAACACCGAAATGGATACCAAAATGGAGGACACCAGGGTTTTATATTTACCAAACGCACTCATCCAGGAGTCCCACATCGAGGTATCCATCCCAGAATGAGATTTCATTTTACCATTAAGCGTCCTCAAACCTTCTAGGGCCATGGTCAAGCTACCATCGGAGGCTGCGTTATTAGGGATGAAAGTGCAACACTGTTCACCACACATAGTACAAGCTCCACCTTTCTCCGCCAGTAGCATATCTACTGCAATGCGATTCTGGAATGTCATAAGAGAAGTTGCAGCCAGGCTCTCATGCTCCATACCGTTATCATGCACCTGGCTCCTGTTATCTAACAACAAAAAAAAACGCTTGTTCTCGCAACCCCACGCTCTGAATGTGCCCTCCCTTCTGTATTTTTCCAGCATGAGAAAGTCCCCTGGCCCTGACACTTTTAACAATGTTTCAAGTCAGCTATGTTGCATAACACTTGCATACATCAACACAAGCCAACAGCAGATAATATTCAATCATATATATGGTAATGGCTATAATGTAAAACACAGGAACCAATAATCCCTCTTTTTCACACCCCCCAGGGTGTGAACAAAAATTCAGCAATGAATCATATAACAGTCACAGAGTTTAAAATACCTTCATGTCAAAAGAGAACAGCTCATTCAAAAACAGAACATAAAAAAAATTGAAATTTAAGTCCCCCTTTTGACACCCACAAGGGTGTCACTTAGCAAAAACAGGATAACACTTTATTGTTTATTGACATGTAAGATACCGGATAAAACTTTGGTCATGGAAAACAGAGTAAAACAAAGCAAAGCATTATTATAAACCATCTGGTCCTCTCAGCTACTCCTATCCTGCACCAGTTGGGCTTCATGCCACCCAGGGACTCAAAACCTTCACAACAGGGAGAACAAACATACTGGAAAGAAAACCCATCATAAAGATGTATAACAAGGAACTGTGGTGGTGTAAGATTTATTCTACTACCTCGCCCACAGCATACCATGGGTCATCCTCAGTCAGTCTCATCCTCCCCTGAAAGCATGCTTCAGTATCAGCATCTCCAACTGGAGCATCAAGCAAAGGCATCATCATGCCTGAAGCCTTCACCACATCTGTAACAGACTTCTTAAAACACGGTATGATGCAAGCAGCACAACACGTCAAATAACAAAAATTAGGGTCAGAAATCCAGTAACCACCATTCTAGTTTACTTACCAAAACCAGGCTCCCACTCAAGAGAACAGGCCAGACTCCTCCACCCCCGCCATGGTCCTCATCTCAGCAGATAGTGCATCAAGCCCACTAAGGGCCTTAGATATACTACTATCTGGACTGGTGTTATTAGGAATATACGTGCAACATTGTTCACCGAACATCTTGCATACGCCCCCCTGACTGGCAAGAAGCATATCCAAAGCAAGTCTATTCTGTCTGGCAACCCTAGATGTGGCCTCAAACTGTTCAGACATACCAGTGAGTGCATCACGGGGGTAATTAACAAAACGCTGTTGATCATAGTAGATGTAATGAATCCATGCAGTCTGTCTTGCATCCACTGTGGCTGGACCTATAATCCATCATTCCTGCCCAAGGCCTGAAGCTCATGAGGAACCCCCACCGGCACTCCCAACAGGTTAGTGTGTATGTCAACTACATCCTCTGTCCATGGAGCACTACTTCTATGTCTCCCATGGGATGGAATGTTTTCAGGTCCCCTGGATACAGAACCCAACAACTGTTCAGCAGTAACATCAACAATGGTCAGTGGAATTATCAAACTGGTCAGAGCACACGTACCTTGCCAGTCTCCTCTAAGAATGAGTCTCAGCACTCTTTTGGGTCCACAGATCCACCACACATCAGCCAGACCACTAGTTTGGTTTAGGCCTGTAACTGGCCAAGTGGAATTAATGGTTATGTTACTACTGCAATCAGCTTCAGGCAATCTCCCATAATCAATGCCATTACCTGTACCCGTGATGCAACTGTAATTGCCCCCATATGCCTCAACACCCCAAGGGGCCCGATGAGGAGGTACTGTAGGAAACACAAGGCTCAAAGAGGAACAGAGAGTTGAATTGGCCTCAACCAGGTATAAACCTCTCAGAATACACAACCACCCCTCTCCTTCTCCTATAGCAAATGGGTGTGTAGCCAGAACAGGTCCATCATGACCAATGTTTCATGTAACTCATGTAGTCCTTTCTTTTCAGGGTCTTAACTGTACCTTATAAGAAAGCCACAAATTGTCCCTACCAATAACACCAGTCTCAGTGCCTAATTGATCAATAGCTGAATAGTCTAACATTAATTACCTGAATGGGATTTTTTAATACAGTGGTGGCAGGTTCGGTCCAGGGGTGGTAGAGGAGTGTGTCTGGCCCTGGTTCATCTGGGACCTCTGGTTTTGGCAGCACCTTAATAGAAAACACACCCATCGTGTCTGTCCCGGTCCTTTGTAGTCCGAGGGTGTAAGTGCCTGCATCAGAGAGCTTAATAGTTTTGATGGTTAGCAAGATTTCATCACCTTTACAAAGTTCAACAGTGCTCCCAGGTTTTCCCATATCATGAAAAGCCTATCCACCTTTGTGGGATCCCCTATGCTATAAGGATACCCTCTCTTCCAATCCCAGAACTGTCCCAAGTCGGTTATCCTGTAATCCCCATACGGACACCCTCCCAATTTAATATAATTTCATTTATAATTTTCGTCCACTTGTTCTGTAGACATACATTCAGCATTCCACGGGTCAGAACCTGGAATCCGCTGGTACATCACCATCTATTTCCATCGATTTCTCCAGAGTCCTGGAAATAAGGCCTCATAGACAGGGAGTTAGACAACAGCCCCATAAAACTAAAACAGTCACACAGGTGAATGTAGCCCATAATACAGTGATCATAATATTTTCCCCATTTTCTAAACATATTATCCAACCCAATTAATCAGAAGTATCCACCCCAGTGTTTTCTGTCAACCCGTGATCCAGGGTGGTCAAACCAGCTGAGGCTTCGGGTACTGATTCATCCGGAGCTGTGTTATTTGGGATGTCACCCACGATAAGACCGCTCAGACAAACAGCTTCCATGTGAAGCCCCACCCTTTCCCCGAGAACACATCACTTAGCAAGAGCCAGACTCATCTTCACTTCTA
This sequence comes from Oncorhynchus kisutch, assembly GCF_002021735.2. Lineage (NCBI taxonomy): Eukaryota > Metazoa > Chordata > Actinopteri > Salmoniformes > Salmonidae > Oncorhynchus > Oncorhynchus kisutch. The sequence continues at coordinate 78,903 of NW_022262815.1, forward strand.
TGAACAAAAACAGGGGTGACAGGACAGGGAGGATTTTCTTCATTCGAGAGATGGCCCCCGGAATTCTGTTAATTCCAGTTCTCCTCTCGAACACTGTTTATTGTTCGATAGTGTCCGTGTGTCTTACCCTCCCACCGTGCGATATGAATCCGGGTAGCTCTTTCAGCTAGCTGCCACCAGGAGACCTTGGTATGGTCCCCCCAACAAGCCTCTGGGACTGGATTGAGTGACTTCACCTGCAGTTCACCTATAATGCATAAAATGCTGGACATACAGGCTTGGTTAACAAACAGTTTCTCATGTTTTATCTGATTCTATCTTTAACTTCTATGCCCATTTGTTAACTACATTTTTTTAAATATTAGTTTCTTATCCAATAGGCCCCATCCTATCCTAGACCACAATTTACCTATCCCCCTTTTGATACCTGGCTATGCCCAGGTAACAACCTTACCTACTCTAAATAATGACTTAGGTAAGATTAGTATATTATCCTTCTGTTCTGACATTATCATGTAGGAGCGCCCCTTTAAATTTCCCACATGTCCAATTCTCCCTTTTGTCTCCACTCAGTGACTGTTATCTACACACTCCGTTATCTTTGCTCATCCTGGCTCCCTTCTAAAACTTCTCCTCTCTGCTCTCCAACCGTCAAGGTCTCTGCAGTGCGGGGGAGGGCTCATCTGTCTGCCTTTTCCCATGTTTCCACATTTTAACTAAATGTCCCACTGTTTGGCTTTATCTAAACTCATGGATTTTTAGAAAAACATGTCTATGGTGGCAATTTCTAAAGTCTTTATATAGGTTAAGTAAACTCCACTATAATTAAGTTACCTTAAAAAATTAAATTTCAAAAAAAATATCTATTTTATTTTTTAATTTTATTTTTTTAAACAGTATTACCCATGACCACAAATGTATTATTCAAATGGCACCCCCTTGTGGCTGATCAGACCACCCGAGAGAGCCATGAAATCCGGTCACGGGTTACACCATCCCCCCACATTCGTGTTCCATACCATATTAGACATATTAAAGAACCCTTTATCCTTAAAATAAAATAAAAATCGCTTGTGTAATTAAAACTCATAAAATAAACTCATAAAGGTTCCATATGTGAGCGTGCCTCTTTAAAATATCATGTCTCTGGGAACATGGAAATCCCCTTAACCCAAACATTTACTACAAAAACAAAACCTAATAATTATGATAATCCCCTCAAACTCAAATAATTTGTCTCGATGTTTCATGTCTTATTCGTGTTTCTCCAAATTTTCTCCCAAAAATACTTCTTAAATACCCAGCCATTAGACAGACACACACAACTGTGATAAATGTGCACTGTCCCTTTAACATAAAAACCTCAGCCTGCAATCCACTCTGCGGGCCTTTCATAGTTCTCCATAATGAAAACAGATTCTAATGTTAGTATACCTTGACCTCCTGTTTAATTTCAATGATGTTATCTGAACAATCAAACCAAAATCAATACCCGGGAAGTACTTGTATAAATGAATTAAAATAACTAAATAATTTGGTTAGAACACCACTCCCGTCTTACATCGACCACACCCTTCGCCCCGTACCTAGTGTACAGCTTATCTATTACTCAGTGGCTCAATTAATGTTTAACGTAAGTATGTTCAGATGTTGATTATGTAATTCTACAACATTAGTATAGTTCAAACCTCATAATATAAATCCGCAAAAAGAAATTTGCGTTAATAGAGTTTAACACTCTTTCCAACAGTCATGCACCCCCCTCAATATTCTATGATATAACTCTCATCAGCAAGCCTGCGACTTTTTCAACATTCTCACCGGTTCCAGCTCCAACTGAAACACCTCATGTACCACACTCGCTTTGTCCCCGACCTCATTCATATCGATATTAGTCCCCGACTGAATATCAAGCGTGTTTCATGCACAGGATTTGATTCTTACAAATCTTCATTTACGCCAGTAAGCAGACCAGTGGGAGACGCAATGGCCCCGCCTTCTGTTCATTCTCTTTTTGGTCCCTTGGTTCTTAAATACATGGCTTTTATTTCTTTCAACTTCCTTGTCTCTGGCCTCCTGCTACGTCCCTCTCAACTCACATTCCATTGTTTTCAGCTGGGCCCCTGTTGGCGGCCACCCCCCTAGATAACCTGCTTGTGTCCATCTTAACTTCAATCCCTCCCAAACTTTCTTTATAGGCGTCCATCGTTCCTTTCCCCCTGATCTATATTCAATTTTTTGTTCTAGGAACTCATTAAACCTCAGCTTTGGAGTATTGGGGTTCGCCATTGTGAATTTGCTTTAAACGTAATTTAATTTAATTCAATCGGAATTTAATCGTAGTTTTAATCGAAATTCTCTCCTTCTATCTGAATATAGTTAGCATATACTTCGCCCGACGTTGATTAATGCCCACGAGGTATTCGAAGAGACACTATTGCTCGTGCTCTGCCTTATCTCAGAGCTTCTCCTTCGTATATTCAGGTTGAGAAAAAACGCATGGGTTTGTATAGCCTTATGGAGCGCACAACCAAGGGATCTATTCGACTATTTAGTCTCAATATTTACATATTATATTCAGATATTATTTCAATTATACATCAGTCATTTCATTCCTGATTATACATTTATACATGTACCTATTAACATAGGTACATACAATATAGAAGTTTCGGATTTATCCAATATCCCTTATTATAATTCTCTCTCTCTCCCTCTATCTAACCACCAACAATCTTAATGGAAACAATTACAACCACATTGCATTTTAACATAACATAACATAAACAGTTACAAATAGACAAAACAGCACGTTATATCTCTGACCCCTGAAAGCCGATCCTTATCAGTGAATTTCTATCAGACTGAGCCGTACCGGACCACAGGATAAAATTACAACTTATCCCCATCGGCGCCAGATTTGAAGAATAGTAATTAGCTATCCCCTACTGATCTCTATTCCTGATCCCTATCGAGCTGACCCCTATCAGAATTATTACACATGTCCGACCCCTATCGGTGAATCTCTATCAGACTGAGCCGTACCGGGTCACGGGATAAAATTACAATTTATCCCCCTCGGTGCCAGATTTGAAGAATAGTAATTAGCTATCCCCTACTGATCTCTATTCCCGACCCCTATCGGAACTAACACACATGTCCGACCCCTATCGGTGAATCTCTATCAGACTGAGCCGTACCGGGCCACAGGATAAAATTACAATTTATCCCCCTCGGTGCCAGATTTGAAGAATAGTAATTAGCTATCCCCTACTGATCTCTATTCCCGACCCCTATCGGAACTAACACACATGTCCGACCCCTATCGGTGAATCTCTATCAGACTGAGCCGTACCGGGCCACAGGATAAAATTACAATTTATCCCCCTCGGTGCCAGATTTGAAGAATAGTAATTAGCTATCCCCTACTGATCTCTATTCCCGACCCCTATCGGAACTAACAAAGACAAAACAGTGATCACTCATCATTGAAAGCTAGCAGACTGTGCTGACCGGACTGATATCTCATCAATGATTTAAATCACACCGGCCGTCGCCGGTTCGTTACTACATATGTTCACATACACTGTTATTTCGACTCGTCAGCAAATTATAAATTTACACAAGAATTCATACTTACTCGGAAAAACTGATAAAAATTTGGACAGACTATTCGACAATATGCAAAGTTTGATTTAACAGGCTTTTGCTTACCTTATTTTTTTTATGGTGCACCTTGAAATCAGTTTTCCGAGTTGAGCAGAATTGTTGCCCTCCCCCGAAAGTCTTCACCCGTCTTTCTTATTTATTTAATGAATCGTCCTTTCCCCAACTCGCCTTCTCCACACCCAAATCAACTCACTTCGACTGGATCGTTAGTAAACTATACTCTGCTACCATTTCTGTTAGTAATTTGATATGTAGACGGACGAGTCGGTCAAGGATCGATTCAGACAAGGTGGTAAATTGTATGACAAGCTACAGTTTATTCAGAGTGAAGATATCTAGAACAGCGTAATTACGGCTCTCCCGCTGGTTCGTACGGAAGCGCAGACGAAGAAGAGACCGTTACAATCAGTACACCACTATTATATAGGAAAGAATGTAGGTTGATTCTGGAAGATCGGATCTTTGGATTGGTTCATCTGGGGTGTAGTCTGTAGTCTTCCGCCATTGGCTCAGTAGTCTGTCCGTCATCGTAGAATCCTCTTCGGGCATTCAACGTTCAGAGACAACGGAGATCATGTGTGTGTGCGCTGGTTTTGGCCATTAGTGTAATGCGGGAGCTATCCTGTAGGGGACCCCACAGGCTCAACTCTGAGTGGTAGCCCTTTATCAACAATAGTTTGGTCACCTACATAAGAATTAGCATTTCTCTACACGCACAAGCCTTTCGCCTTTTACTAAAGACTTCCGTGGAGAGGAACACTTATGAGTTCAATGTATTTTTGGAGTGGCTTTGCTTCTTGCAGAGCCCGGTATCTTGTTTCAAGAGAAATTGACATAGATGAGCCAGGATAGTGACTTAAAGACGCATTAGCGACTTTTTACAAAAAACACCTGCCTGCCTGCCTGCCTGCCTGTCTGTCTGTCTGCCGTGAACCCCCAGTCCTCATCTGTCCCCTTACCCTTAGTGGAGATGGACATGACAACCTCCGCTCTCTCTGCCTGCGGAGGATGGAGGGTCGCAGGGTGTTTCAGGGGAGCCGGAAACCTCCGCCCCCAACCCTAACCCTTTCCCAGCTTCATGGGTAGATGAAATGGGGGTCATAGAGGAGGGGGGAAACAGGATGTCTCTAGTGGGGTGCGAGCAGGGGGCCACATCTCTAGAGGACCTGTATTCTTCAGACGAGGGGAGCATTTTTGCATCCCTGTCGGACGAGATGGAGCAGGGGAGCATCGGGTGAGCCTCCTGTATTGTTTTTTGTTATTAGTGTTTGTATTTTGATGTTTTCATTATGGATAAATTTACCTTTGTTAGTATAAATGTAAGGGAGTTGAGGGATAGGGTTAAAAGAAGGGAGGTTTTAAGTTATTTAGAGGGGGATATATTTAATTAATAATGAATATTTCTGTTAAATTGTTTAGTTTAAATGTAAGGGGATTAAGGGATTTTGTTAAAAGGAGGGCGGTTTTTGTTTTTTGGAAGGAGTGGGTTTTGATGTTTGTTTTTTACAGGAGGTTCACCTGAGGGATGGAGGGGATGTTGTGAGGTTTAAGAGGGAGTGGGATAAGGGGGAATCAGTTTGGGGAATAGGTGGGGTTCATTCAACGGGAGTAGGGATTTTGTTTGGTAATAGGGAGATGAAAGTAGAGGGCACTTTTGTAGTAATGCAGGGGAGGGTTTTGGGGGTAGATGTCACTTTTAGGGATAGTAGGTATAGGTTAGTGGTGGTGTATGGACCACAGGTGGCGGCAGACAGGAGGGAGATGGTGGACTGTCTGACGCCCCTGTGTGTTACAAATAGGCACTTGGTGATAGGAGGGGATTTCAATATAGATTTAGGGATGGGGGGGATAGCAGTGCAGGCGCTATCACCGGGCTAATGGCTTGCCATGGTCTGGTTGATGGCGGCCTGCACACTACTCCGACAATGGCCGGTCCTACATGGCGCAACTCCAGGGGGGTTGCGCGGAGGCTCGACTACATTTTTGTATCCAGGTCTTTGGGTCAGTTGTCTGGGCGCCTGTTGCCTGTGTTCTTTTCGGGGTGTTCCTGCAGGTGGGGTCGCCAGTCTGCCTCTTCGGTAGGGGGTACTGGAAGTTAGATCGGGATGTGCTGGAGGAGCAGGCTTTCGTTGACGCCTTTTTTGGTTTCTTTCAGAGGCTTGATGGCCTCCGGTCCATGTGCGAGGGGGTGTTAGAGTGGTGGGACTTAGTCAAGGTAAGGATTAGGGTCTTTATTATAGGATATTGTAAGAGGAGAAAAAGGGAGGAAAGAAGGGAGTTGGATCATATCCAAAGGTTGCTCGAGCTCGAGTACGAGGCAGGCAACCTCGGTGGGTCGGTCGACTGGGAGAGATCCACTGCCCTGAAGGCGCAGCTAAGGGAGCTGCAGGAGCGGAATGCTCGAGCTTTCCTGGAGCGTGCGCATAGTGGCTTTTTAGAACATAATGAGACTTGTTCCGCTATGTTCTTTAAGTCGGTTAGGGCCAGACAGAGTAGGAAGGTAATGCATGGCGTTAGGGAAGAAAATGGTAGTGTAGCTAAAGAACCGGAGGAGATGGTCAGAGTGACCACTGACCATTTCCGAGGTTTCTTTAAGGAGAGGGATGTAGATGTAGAGCAGGGAAGTGTGTTTTTAGAACACTTGTCCCGGCGATTGCCGGAGGACATTAGAGAAGCGATGGAGGCTCAGATTTCCCTTGAAGAGGTTGAGAGCGCCCTCAGGAGGATGGGAAAAGGGAAGGTACCTGGGATGGATGGGCTGCCGGCCGAGTTTTACCTCAAGTTTTGGGGGATACTCGGACCGGTGGTCCTCGAAGTCTTGATGGCCATCCTTGAGACGGGGGTCCCGGGGGGTTCAATGGCCGTCGGTGTGCTGTCACTTCTTTACAAGAAGGGGGACGCCACAGACCTTGGCAACTGGCGGCCGTTGACCATGCTGTGTGTAGACTACAAGTTGCTTGCAAAGGTCCTAGCGGATCGGTTGCGCACAGCCCTTCCCTACGTCGTCCATGAGGATCAGACGTGCGGGGTAGAGGGTCGCTCTATCAGGTGGAACCTGCAGTTGGTCAGGGACTCCATCGCTTGGGTAGAAGATAGAGGGCTGCCTTTAATGGTAGCAGCGCTAGATCAGGCGAAAGCCTTTGATCGCGTGAATAGATCCTTTCTTTACAGGGTGTTAGATAGGTTAGGATTTGGGAAGAAGTTTATAGGATGGATCCGTACTTTATATGTCGGAGCAGGGTGCCGGGTTAGCGTAAACGGCCACATGGGTGACGTTTTTGACCTCTCGTCAGGGGTCAGGCAGGGGTGCCCGCTCTCGGCTCTCCTCTTCGTTCTGTACATGGAGCCTCTGGGGGCTGCCATTAGGGCAGACACAGGGGTGGAGGGCTTGTTGATCCCTGGAAGCGGTGGTATGCGCGTCAAGTTGACGCAGTACGCCGATGACACTTCCTTGCTGCTTTGCAAGGACTCGTGCCTGACAAGGTCCCTTGCCATTATTGGGGACTTCACCCGAGCGTCGGGAGCGGTTCTGAACCACGCAAAGTCTTCCGTAAAGTTTTTCGGAAGATGGCGCGGCAGGACGGATGTGCCCGGGGGGTTATCTCTCTGTGAGGGGGCCCTGAGGATTCTCGGGGTCCATTTTGAGACCTCCGGCTCAGCGACGCTGAACTGGAACATGGGTATCGCAGTGGTACAGAAGAGGCTGGCAATGTGGAAGGCTAGGTCTTTGTCTTTTATGGGCAAGGTCCTTGTCCTAAAGGTGGATGTATTGCCATCTCTTTTGTACTTGGCGTACATCTACCCATTGCCTGCTTGTCTGAGGAGGCCTCTAGTGAGGCTCGTGTTTCAGTTCATGTGCGGTGGCAGGTACGAGTGGGTCGCCAGGGCTCGCATGCTCTGTCCCATCGGGGAGGGAGGTAGGGGGATACCACATTTCCCCCTCAAGCTGGATGCAATTTTTGTTTCGTTCTTGTTGACGGAGCTTGCTCATCCAGTGATACACCCGTCCGGCTACCTCCTGCGGGTGTTCTTCTCGTATCAGGCGAGAAGCGTAATGGTGTGGTCTAACACGGGTCCTCGGGCAGAACAGCTGCCGTGGCACTTTGGTCATGCGGCCAAGTGGCTGCGTGCGCACCCCGAGGTTGAAGTTGCCCGAGTAGGTTTAGATCACAGGCACCTGTACGAGGAGGTCAGACAGGCAGGGAGTCCGGCGCCTGTAGCGGGCATCTCGGCAGGGGTCTGGGAGGGAGTGCAGGCGCGTGGCCTGGACAACAGGCTCAAGGACCTGAATTGGTTGAGCCTCCACAAGTGCTTGCCGGTACGTTCCATCATGTACCGGCATAGCTTGGCGCGATCCCCCACCTGTCCAAGATCCACTTGTGGCAGGGAGGAGACTGTGCGTCATGCCTTTTGGGACTGTGCCTTTGCCGGAGTAGTATGGGCTAGGGCACGGGTGTTGTTGGGATTGGTAAGAGGTGATTTTGTGTTGACATGGGCAAGGTTAGAGAGAGGTGTAGGGAGAGCGAGAGGTACAGATAGGGATAGGTTTCTGCTCTGGCTTCTCATAAGTCTCTTTAAACAGGGGCTTTGGGAAGCCAGGCAGAACTTTGTCAAGACAGGGAGAGATAGGGGGGTGGAAGGAATAGTGAGGAGGGTGGAAGGAGATTTGAGAGGGAGGATGAAGAGGGAGGAGAGGAAGTGGGGGCAGCATGCTGCCCGGGAGAGGTGGAAGGGGGGTTTAGGGCTGGGTGTGATTTAGATGTGATTTAGGTTTGTAAGGGGATAGATTATGACGGAGAGATAGGGAAAGGTAGTTTGTAGGATGACGGGGAGGGATGATGCTCCCCTGAGGTTTTTGTTTTGGGTTTGTTTTTGAAAAAATATACCATTGTTAGAGTTTGAATGACAATTATGTTTTTGTAAAGAATGAATGGTATGGAACGTAATAAATTATTTTTTTCCCCAAAAAAATAAAAAAAATAAAACGGGAAACGGTGGGTGGCTGGGATTGGAGGAGCCGGCTCTTGCCAACCCACCCGCTGAGGTCTGCCGAGACCCCCGGGGGCCCGGCGGTTGCAGAGTTCCATTTGTGGGTTATCGCTTCTCTGCCTTTTGGCTCAGATCAAGCTTGGTACCGAGGTGCCCCAAAGCCCGCTGAGCCAGAAGGTCGAAGGAAGACCGGAGGGAGGAAAGTTTGTTGTTTTGGTATCGAGTTTCTTCATTTTTGAAGAGAGCTTTTTTGGTGGAGAACATGGAGAACAGGTCGGTTCCGGCGGTCGGATTGGCCAACACGACAAGATTTGCGTGGAAGGAAGTGGAGAAATTCGGGAGGGAAACATTTGGGAGAACTATCCTGATGGGGTTGCTCAAGCTTGGAGTAACTGATGTCTTATGCCTCCAGGAGAATCCATTAGAGGGAGCATATGATGTCACGTTCTACACGGAGAAGCAACATGAGGAGACGATGCGGAAGGTGAAGGATTTGGAGAAGGAAAGACCTATGTCTCACTATGCAGTGACAAGCTTGGCAAGGACAAATTTTAGAGTCGTGACGGTCACGATGTACAACCCACACGTGAAGGAAGAAGAGGTGAGGACATTCCTGGGGAGGTATATGGACAGTATCTCCTCAGGAAGGCTCCTCAAGGACTCTCTGGGGTTTTGGACAGGAAAGAGGTGTTTCCAGGCACTCCTCAGGGAAGACCCAAAGGGGTTGGAGGGTTACCTCCATCCTCCGGCGCTGTTCTCCCTGGGGGCTGACAGGGGGACGCTACATTATGCCCGTCAGCCTCCTTTCTGCAGGCGATGTATGGCCTACGGCCACGCACTCGCCTCGTGCAGCACAAGGAGGTGCAGATACTGTGGATCGAGTGAGCACGAGGCGAGGGATTGCGCCAAGCCGAAGGCATGTCACGGGTGTGGTTCGGTAGCTAGGGGGGGAGCGAGAGCGGGGGATGGAGGAAGGAAAGAACGGGAGGAAGGAGGTGGCGGAGGTGGAAGGACTGCGCCGAAGGAGTCTGGGAGAGAGGAAGAGGAGGCGGAGGTGAGGATCGGGACAGAAGGAGAGGTGGCCGGGAAGGAAGGAGAGGTGGTCAGGACGGAAGGAGAGTTGGTCGGGTCTGAAGGAGAGGTGGCCGGGATGGAAGGAGAGGAGGTAGAAAGCTACAAGAAGAAGAAGAAGAAGAAGAAGGCGACGGTGATGGGGGAGAGTGAGGAGACAACAGTGGAGAGGAAGGAGGCGGAGGAGGTTGTGGAGATGGAGCCGGAAGGAGAGGCGGAAGGAGAGGCGGAAGGGCGAAGGGGCGTGAAGAATTGGGGAGACAGTGAAGTGACGAGGGAAAGGGTGGAGGAGTTGAGAGGGATGGTGAGGGCGTTGGTAGAGAGGGAAATGGGAAAGGGAAGGGAGAAGGGTAGCACTGTAAGTGATCTGGACTATGAGGAACCGGTGCTAAATACACCTCCATGCAAGAGGACAAAGAAGGTGGTGAGGAGGAGGTGTGGGAAGAAGGGGGGGGGGCAGAACGGGGGGATGGGGAGGTGGCGGGGCCCTCGTGGGCTCCGTCTCCATCCTCCTTTAAACCCCTCGCCGAGCTTGACCTCCCAGGCATGGCGAGAAACTGGATGATGGAGGGGGAGCCGGACTTTTTATTTGGGGATGTAACGTCCCCGGTTCGGAGTCCGGAGGAGGGGGGGGCAATGGACTTGAGTGTGGGACTTGTGCCGGGGACTGTTGCTGTGTTCAGGGGAGGAGGGATGGTGGGAGATGGGGGTGATGTAGGGGATTCACGAGTGGAGGTGGGGTCAAAGTTAGTCGGGATAGAGAAAGGGAGCACTGGGTGAGTTCTTGTTGTAATATAGGTGGTGGATATTGGTAGTTTGTAGGTTATTGGTTTTTGGTTTGTTAGATTTTGGTTATGGCTTACTAGGTTTGGAATGATTAGTTGTATTTTGTTGGAATTGGATATTTAAGTTGACGTAATTTTGGAAGTGTATCGTTTGGTTTTTGACTGTAAATAAATATATTTTGTAAAAAAAATAATCTGTTCTTATCAGTTTAATATCTGATACGTCCCCCATAGGGGGACTACATATTAAATGGATTTTTCGAACAGGGAGTCGGAAATGGGGCTTGCTCCGTCCGCTCCACGCATCGACCCGGTATTGCAGTACCTCCGGGAACGGTGCAACACTTTTCTCCCGTTGTCAAGGAAAAATACTCATTCACAAAGCTATGTAAACAGCTAGCTTAGCTTAGCTTAGCTAGCTAGCAGAAGAAGAGAAGGAAAGAAACATTCAAACTGAAAAAAGGGCGAAGCGCCTTTCAATGGGGTCCCCCGTTTCCCGCCATTTTAGTAAAAAAAAAAAATAATAATAATAATAATAAAAATAAAAAAATTGGGCCAGGATGTTGTGTGTGTGTGTGTGTCTCTGTCTCTCTGTCTCTCTCTCTGTGTGTGTGTGTGTGTGTGTGTCTCTCTGTCTGTGTCTCTCTGTCTGTGTCTCTCTCTCTCTGTGTCTCTGTGTCTGTGACCTTCTTTTCATCCACAGCCCTCAAACTTGGAAGAGTGGGTTCCGGGAGCACCCGCGGGGACCCGGCCTACAGTGCACAGAGTGTGTCTCGGGCCCCGACCTCTGACTTCCATATGACTCTGGTTTCTCTTCATTACGCACAAGCCTTTCGCCTTTTACTAAAGACTTCCGTGGAGAGGAACACTTATGAGTTCAATGTATTTTTGGAGTGGCTTTGCTTCTTGCAGAGCCCGGTATCTTGTTTCAAGAGAAATTGACATAGATGAGCCAGGATAGTGACTTAAAGACGCATTAGCGACTTTTTACAAAAAACACCTGCCTGTCTGTCTGTCTGTCGCCGGGGAAACGGTGGGTGGCTGGGATTGGAGGAGCCGGCTCTTGCCAACCCACCCGCTGAGGTCTGCCGAGACCCCCGGGGGCCCGGCGGTTGCAGGGTTCCATTTGTGGGTTATCGCTTCTCGGCCTTTTGGCTCAGATCAAGCTTGGTACCGAGGTGCCCCAAAGCCCGCTGAGCCAGAAGGTCGAAGGAAGACCGGAGGGAGGAAAGTTTGTTGTTTTGGTATCGAGTTTCTTCATTTTTGAAGAGAGCTTTTTTGGTGGAGAACATGGAGAACAGGTCGGTTCCGGCGGTCGGATTGGCCAACACGACAAGATTTGCGTGGAAGGAAAAGGAAGTGGAGAAATTCGGGAGGGAAACATTTGGGAGAACTATCCTGATGGGGTTGCTCAAGCTTGGAGTAACTGATGTCTTATGCCTCCAGGAGAATCCATTAGAGGGAGCATATGATGTCACGTTCTACACGGAGAAGCAACATGAGGAGACGATGCGGAAGGTGAAGGATTTGGAGAAGGAAAGACCTATGTCTCACTATGCAGTGACAAGCTTGGCAAGGACAAATTTTAGAGTCGTGACGGTCACGATGTACAACCCACACGTGAAGGAAGAAGAGGTGAGGACATTCCTGGGGAGGTATATGGACAGTATCTCCTCAGGAAGGCTCCTCAAGGACTCTCTGGGGTTTTGGACAGGAAAGAGGTGTTTCCAGGCACTCCTCAGGGAAGACCCAAAGGGGTTGGAGGGTTACCTCCATCCTCCGGCGCTGTTCTCCCTGGGGGCTGACAGGGGGACGCTACATTATGCCCGTCAGCCTCCTTTCTGCAGGCGATGTATGGCCTACGGCCACGCACTCGCCTCGTGCAGCACAAGGAGGTGCAGATACTGTGGATCGAGTGAGCACGAGGCGAGGGATTGCGCCGAGCCGAAGGCATGTCACGGGTGTGGTTCGGTAGCACACCTGTGGCGGGACTGCCAGGCTCGGAAGGGGTCATACGCGTCTGCAGCAAGGGGGGGAGCGAGAGCGGGGGATGGAGGAAGGAAAGAACGGGAGGAAGGAGGTGGCGGAGGTGGAAGGACTGCGCCGAAGGAGTCTGGGAGAGAGGAAGAGGAGGCGGAGGTGAGGATCGGGACAGAAGGAGAGGTGGCTGGGAAGGAAGGAGAGGTGGTCAGGATGGAAGGAGAGTTGGTCGGGTCTGAAGGAGAGGTGGCCGGGATGGAAGGAGAGGAGGTAGAAAGCTACAAGAAGAAGAAGAAGAAGAAGAAGGCGACGGTGATGGGGGAGAGTGAGGAGACAACAGTGGAGAGGAAGGAGGCGGAGGAGGTTGTGGAGATGGAACCAGAAGGAGAGGCGGAAGGGGGAGGGGTGTGAAGGGTTGGGGGGACAAGGAAGTGTGTGTGTGTGTGTCTCTCTGTCTGTGTCTCTCTGTCTGTGTCTCTCTCTCTCTGTGTCTCTGTGTCTGTGACCTTCTTTTCATCCACAGCCCTCAAACTTGGAAGAGTGGGTTCCGGGAGCACCCGCGGGGACCCGGCCTACAGTGCACAGAGTCTCGGGCCCCGACCTCTGACTTCCATATGACTCTGGTTTCTCTTCATTACGCACAAGCCTTTCGCCTTTTACTAAAGACTTCCGTGGAGAGGAACACTTATGAGTTCAATGTATTTTTGGAGTGGCTTTGCTTCTTGCAGAGCCCGGTATCTTGTTTCAAGAGAAATTGACATAGATGAGCCAGGATAGTGACTTAAAGACGCATTAGCGACTTTTTACAAAAAACACCTGTCTGTCTGTCTCTGTCTGTCTGTCTGTCTGTCTGTCTGTAGCCGGGGAAACGGTGGGTGGCTGGGATTGGAGGAGCCGGCTCTTGCCAACCCACCCGCTGAGGTCTGCCGAGACCCCCGGGGGCCCGGCGGTTGCAGGGTTCCATTTGTGGGTTATCGCTTCTCGGCCTTTTGGCTCAGATCAAGCTTGGTACTGAGGTGCCCCAAAGCCCGCTGAGCCAAAAGGTCGAAGGTAGGATAGATAGGAGAGGGAAAAGGTGCTGGTTTTTCCCGCCAAAATTTGGTTTTTTCGTTTTTCTGAATTTCTTTCTTTGGATTTAGGCTTCTTTTTTTGGAAGAGAGCTTTTTTCGTGTTTGAAACATGGAGCAGCAAAGACACAGCAAGTCGGTACCAGGGATTGGTTTAGTGAACACTGTGAGGTTTGCCTGGACAGGCAAGGAGTTGGAAGAATGGGGGAGGGAGACATTTGGAAGAAATGTTCTGATGGGGTTCCTAGGCCTAAAAGTGAAAGATGTCATGTGCCTGCAAGGGAACCCTAACGAGAAGGCATTTGATGTGACTTTTCAATCGGAAGAAGGACATGGAGTGATGAAGAGGGCAAAGGAAGGAAGAAAAGAAGGTCCCCTGTGTCATTTCACGGTGACCAGCCTGGCAAGGAACAATTTCAGGGTGGTCACCGTAACAATGTACAATCCGCACGTCAAGGATGAGGAGGTGAGGGCCTTTCTGGGGAGATATGTGGACAACGTATCCTCAGTAAGGCTCCTCAGGGACTCCCTGGGATTCTGGAACGGACGGAGAGGGTTCCAGGTGCTTCTCAGGGAGGACCCGAATGGTGTTGGTGGCTACCTCCATCCTCCGGCAATGTTCTCCCTGGGGGCTGACAGGAGAACATTATATTATGCCCGTCAGCCTCCTTTTTGCAGGCGTTGTATGGCCTACGGTCATATCCTGGCCTCGTGCAACACCAAGAAATGTAGATTCTGTGGATCAGGAGAGCACGAGGCCAAGGAGTGTGACGAGCCCAAGGCTTGCCACGGGTGTGGCTCGTCAGCACACCTGTGGCGATTTTGCCCGGCTCGTCACAGGTCATACGTGTCTGCAGCTGGGGGGGGAACGGGGGATGGGGGGAGGAAGGAAAGGACGCGTGCGGATTGTACGGATGGCACAGGGGAAAAGAAGATGGAAAGAAGGAAGAGCTGAGAAGAAAGAGTCGGGGAGAAGAAAAAGAAGGAAGACGGACGGGAAGGAACAGAGAAGAGGAAGAGTGGGATAGTGGTGATAGAAGGAGTAAAAGAGGGAACGGTGACAGTGATGGGAAAGGAGGGAGGGGTGGTGGTGCTAGGGGAGGGGGTGGGAGGGGGAGGTGTAGGGAGGGAGTGGGGGGACTGCCTGCCAGACTTCCTAGAAGACGAGACGAGGGAATTGGTGGAGGAGTTAGCGGGGAAGGGACGTTGTGTCTCCCCGCTACCTCCTTCACCAAAGAAGAAAGGAAAGAAGAGGGGGAGTTTGGCAGGAAGTGAGGGGGAGGGGGGTGGGGAGGGGGAGGGGGGGCTAAGAGATCGGCGGGGGGGGGGGGGGGTCATTGGCCTCACTGTTTGCCTCAGCCCCTCACATTTTAAGGGAGGATGACTCCAGTGGGGGGTCAGAGGGCTGTATGCTAGAGGGATCCCAACTCCTGTGTGAGGATTTGGGGTCCCCTACATATGGCCCCGAGGCAGACAGGGAGGGGGGTTTGGAGGGTGGGGGTGGGGAACCCAGGATGCAGGACACTCGGCCTAACACACTGCCTGCATCCTGGGTTCAAGGAATGGAGGAGGACGGGGGGACGTCAGAAGAGGAGAGGACGTCCCCGCCGGTGGAGATGGACCAGGGGAGCATCGGGTGAGTCTCCTGTTTTTTCTTTGGTTTTTGGGGTTTATTTGTTGAGGGTTTGTTTGTAAAAATTAAATGAATTTTTCAGTTAAATTGTTTAGTTTAAATGTCAGGGGGTTGAGGGATGTATTTAAAAGGAGGGTGGTGTTTAATTTCTTAGAGGGTGTGGGGTTTGATTTTTGTTTTTTACAGGAGGTTCACCTGAGGGATGGTGGGGATGTACGTAGGTTTAGGAGGGAGTGGGATAAGGGGGAATCTTTTTGGGGCATAGGAGGGGTGCACTCAACAGGAGTAGGAATATTGTGCGGTAATAGAGAAGTTAAGGTAGAGAGCACTTTTGTAATAATGCAGGGTAGAGTATTGGGGATAGATGTAGTGTATAGAGAAGCTAGGTATAGGTTAATTGGGGTATATGGGCCACAGGTGGCGGCAGACAGAAGGGAGATGGTGGACTGTCTGGCGCCCCTGTGTGTCACAAATAGGCACTTGGTGATAGGAGGGGACTTTAATATAGATTTAGGGGTAGGTGGTGATAGTAGTGCAGGCGCAATCACCGGGCTAATGGCTTGCCATGGTCTGGTTGATGGTGGCCTGCATACTACTCCGGCAATGGTCGGTCCTACATGGCGCAACTCCAGGGGGGTTGCGCGGAGGCTCGACTATATTTTTCTATCCAGGTCTTTGGGTCAGTTGTCTGGGCGCCTGTTGCCTGTGTTCTTCACGGATCACGACGGGGTGTTCCTGCAGGTGGGGTCGCCAGTCTGCCTCTTCGGTAGGGGGTACTGGAAGTTAGATCGGGGTATACTGGAGGAGCAGGCTTTCGTTGACGCATTTTTTTGTTTCTTTCGAAGGCTTGACGGCCTCCGGTCTATGTGCGAGGGGGTGTTAGAGTGGTGGGATTTAGTGAAGGTGAGAATAAGGGCTTTTATAATAGGATATTGTAAAAGGAAAAAAAGGGAGGAAAGGAGGGACGTGGATCGTATCCAAAGGTTAGTTGAACTTGAGTACGAGGCAGGCAACCTCGGCGGGTCAATTGACTGGGAGAGATTCGCAGCCCTAAAGGCGCAGCTCAGGGAGCTGCAGGAGCAGAAGGCTTGAGCTTTCCTGGAGGGTGCGCATAGTGGCTTTCTAGAACATAATGAGACTTGTTCCGCTATGTTCTTTAAGTCGGTTAGGGCCAGGCAGAGTAGGAAGGTAATGCATGGCGTTAGGGAAGAAAACGGTAGTATAGTAAGTAAACCAGAGGAAATGGTCAGGGTGGCAACTGATCATTTCCGAAGTTTATTTAAGGCAAGGGAAATAGATGTAGAGCAGGGAAATTTGTTTTTAGAACACTTGTCCCGGCGGTTGCCGGAGGACATTAGAGACGTGATGGAGGCCCAGATCTCACTAGAAGAGGTTGAGAGCGCTCTTAGGAGGATGGGAAAAGGGAAGGTGCCTGGGATGGATGGACTGCCGGCTGAGTTTTACCTCAAGTTTTGGGGTATACTTGGACCAGTGGTCCTCGAAGTCTTGAAGGCCATCCTTGAGACGGGGGTCCCGGGGGGTTCAATGGCTGTTGGTGTGCTGTCACTTCTTTATAAGAAGGGGGAAGCAACTGACCTTGGCAACTGGCGGCCGTTGACCATGCTGTGCGTAGATTACAAGCTACTTGCAAAGGTCTTAGCGGATCGGTTGCGCACAGCCCTTCCCTACGTCGTTCATGAGGATCAGACGTGTGGGGTTGAGGGCCGCTCTATTCGATGGAACCTACAGCTGATCAGGGACTCCATCGCCTGGGTTGAAGATAGAGGGCTGCCTTTAATGGTAGCAGCGCTAGATCAGGCGAAAGCCTTTGATCGCGTGAATAGATCTTTTCTATTCAGGGTGTTAAGTAGATTAGGATTTGGGGAGAAGTACATAGGATGGATCCGTGCATTATATGTCGGAGCGGGGTGCCGAGTAAGTGTAAATAGTCACTTAGGTGACGTTTTTGACCTCTCGTCTGGGGTCAGGCAGGGATGCCCACTCTCGGCTCTCCTCTTCGTTCTGTACATGGAGCCTCTGGGGGCTGCCATTAGGGCAGACACAGGGGTGGAGGGTTTGTTGATCCCTGGAAGCGGTGGGCTGCGTGTTAAGATGACGCAGTACGCCGACGACACTTCCTTGCTGCTATGCAAGGACTCGTGCTTGACAAGGTCCCTTGCCATCATTGGGGATTTCACCCGAGCGTCGGGGGCGGTTCTGAATCATGCAAAGTCTTCCGTTAAGTTTTTCGGAAGATGGCGCGGTAGGACGGATGTGCCCGGGGGGTTCTCTCTGTGAGGGGGCCCTGAGGATTCTCGGGGTCCATTTTGAGACCTCCGGCTCAGCGACGCTGAACTGGAACATGGGTATCGCAGTTGTTCAGAGGAAGCTAGCAATGTGGAAGGCTAGGTCTTTGTCTTTTATAGGTAAGGTCCTGGTCCTAAAGGTGGATGTATTGCCATCTCTTTTGTACTTGGCGTACATCTACCCATTGCCGGCTTGTCTGAGAAGGTATCTAGTGAGGCTCGTGTTTCAGTTCATGTGGGGTGGCAGGTACGAGTGGGTCGCCAGGGCGCGCATGCTCTGTCCCATCGGGGAGGGAGGTAGGGGGGTACCACATCTCCCCCTCAAGCTGGACGCCATTTTTGTTTCTTTCCTGTTGACGGAGCTTGCTCGTCCGGTTATACACCCGTCCGGTTACCTCCTGCGGGTGTTCTTCTCGTATCAGGCGAGAAGCGTAATGGTGTGGTCTAACGCGGGTCCTCGGGCGGAACAGCTGCCGTGGCACTTTGGCCATGCGGCCAAGTGGCTGCGTGCGCACCCCGAGGTTGAAGTTGCCCGAGTAGGTTTAGATCACAGGCACCTGTACGAGGAGGTCAGGCAGGCAGGGAGTCCTGCGCCTGTAGCGGGCATCTCGTCAGTAGTCTGGGAGGGAGTGCAGGCACGGGGCCTGGACAACAGGCTCAAGGACCTGAATTGGTTGAGCCTCCATAAGTGCTTGCCGGTACGTGCCATTATGTACCGGCATAGTTTGTCGCGATCCTCCACCTGTCCAAGATCTGCTTGTGGCAGGGAGGAGACTGTGCGCCATGCCTTCTGGGACTGTGCCTTTGCCGGACTAGTCTGGGCTAGGGCACGGGTGTTGCTAGGTATGGTTAGGAGCGACTTTTTGCTGACTTGGGCTAGGTTAGAGCGAGGCGAACAGAAAGGGACAGGTTTCTGCTCTGGTTTCTCATGAGTCTCTTTAAAAGGGGGCTGTGGGAAGCCAGGCAGAATTTAGTTAAGACAGGGAGAGATTGGGGGGTGGAAGGGATAGTGAGGAGGGTGGAAGGTGATGTGAGGGGGAGGATGAAGAGGGAGGAGATAAAGTGGGGGCAGCATGCGGCACGGGAGAGGTGGAAGGGGGGATTAGGGCTGGGAGTGTTAGAGTGAGGTTTTGTAAGGGGATAGATTAGGGAAGGGAAGATAGGGAAGGGTTAGGTATTGGTTAGGTATGACGGGGAGGGACGATGCTCCCCTGAGGTTGGTTTTTGTTTTGTTGTATTTTGTAAATAAATTGAATTATGAATGAATGAGAATTAGAATTATGATTTTTGTAAAAGTATGAATGGTATTGAATGTAAATAAATTATTTTTTGTGTAAAAAAAATCTGTTCTTATCAGTTTAATATCTGATACGTCCCCCATCGGGGGACTACATATTAAATGGATTTTTCGAACAGGGAGTCGGAAATGGGGCTTGCTCCGTCCGCTCCACGCATCGACCCGGTATTGTAGTACCTCCGGGAACGGTGCAACACTTTTCTCCCGTTGTCAAGGAAAAATACTCATTCACAAAGCTATGTAAACAGCTAGCTTAGCTTAGCTTAGCTTAGCTTAGCTAGCTAGCAGAAGAAAAGGAAAGAAACATTCAAACTGAAAAAAGGGGCGAAGCGCCCTTCAATGGGGTCCCCCGTTTCCTGCCATTTTACTTTATAAAATTAAATAAAAAAATTGGGCCAGGATAGTGTGTGTGTGTGTGTGTCTCTCTGTCTCTGTCTCTGTCTCTGTCTCTCTCTGTCGCTGTGCCTCTGTGTCTGTGACCTTCTTTTTATCCACAGCCCTCGAAAACTTGAGTGGGTTCCGGGAGCACCCGCGGGAACCCGGCCTACAGTGCACAGAGTGTGTCTCGGGCCCCCGACCTCTGACTTCCATATGACTCTGGTTTCTCTTCATTACGCACAAGCCTTTCGCCTTTTACTAAAGACTTCCGTGGAGAGGAACACTTACGAGCTCAACGTATTTTTGGAGTGGCTTTGCTTCTTGCAGAGCCCGGTATCTTGTTTCAAGAGAAATTGACATAGATGAGCCAGGATAGTGACTTAAAGACGCATTAGCGACTTTTTACAAAAAACACCTGCCTGCCTGTCAATAGCCGGGGAAATGGTGGGTGGGTGGGATTGGAGGAGCCGGCTCTTGCCAACCCACCCGCTGAGGTCTGTCGAGACCCCCGGGGGCCCGGCGGTTGCAGGGTTCCATTTGTGGGTTATCGCTTCTCGGCCTTTTGGCTCAGATCAAGCTTGTCACCGAGGTGTCCCAAAGCCCGCTGAGCCAGGAGGTCGAAGGCCGGAGGGAGGAAAAGATAAATCCATTTCTAATTGTTGCGGCGGGAACTTGGATTTACCGCCATTTTCCGTGAGGAGATGGCCAATAACAGCGCCGGGTCGGTCCCCAGGACCGGACTGAAAAATACGATCAGGTTTGCTTGGAAGAAGGAAGAGGAAACGAGAATGCCAAGGGATTCGTTTGGAAGAGCCGTGCTGATGGGAGCCCTGAAGCTAAGAGTGTCCGAAGAGATGTGTCTGCAGGGAAATGCTATGGAGGAGGCATACGACGTGACTCTTCACACAGAAGGTATGTGTGATGTGGTGATGGACAGAGCAAAAGCGGCGGCTGGGGAGAGGCCTATGTCATCCTTTGACATAACGTGCCTGGCAAAGACAAACTTTCGGACGATCAATGTACATATGTACAATCCGCATGTGGCGGACATTGCAATAAGAGCGTTCCTGGGCCGGTATTGTGATGTAATGTCGGGGGCAAAGTACATGAAGGACTCGTTGGGGTTCTGGAATGGCCGCGGCCAGTTCCAGGTATTGCTGAGGCCAGATAAGGAAGGTTTCGACGGCTTCCTCCATCCCCCGGCAGTCTTTTCACTGGGCTCAGACAGGGGGATGCTGTTCTACACCCGTCAACCCCCGTTTTGTAAGAAATGTAGGGAGTATGGGCACGTCACGGCTGCCTGCAGTGTGGGGAAATGCCGATTTTGCAAATCGGCGGAGCATGAGGCAAAGGACTGTAGGGAGCCGAAGGAGTGCCACGGGTGTGGTAGTAGGCTGCACCTGTTCCGGGATTGCCCGTCCCGTCGGCAGTCATATGCCGAGGCGGCGGCAGGGAGGAAGGACCCTGGGTCTAGGGAGGAGTGCCCAGAGATGGAAGAGCAGGACAGACCTTCCCCACCAACACGTCCTCCAATTACCAACATCAGGAAGGAATTGGCGTCAGGGCCTCCAGCAGACGGGAGGAAGGGGCCTGTTATCCAGCAGCCAGAGGTGGAGGAGGTTGGGGGCAGAACGGAGGAGCTGGGGTCCTCACTGGATGAGGTGGAGGGGCTAGGGGCCCTAGTAGAAATGGTGGAGAATCTACCGGTATTGGGATCAAGGGCAGGGGAAGAGGCCTCCACCTCCATTATGTTGCTCCCACCCAGGCAGGATAGAGAGGAGATGTCGGGCGAGGGGGCAATCATAGAGCTGGAGATGGACCCTTATGGACCCTTATGAAGGAAAGAAGAGAAGGGTGAAGCGGAAGAATGAGGTGAAGGGTGGAGGGGAATTTGGGGGAGGGGGCGGGCAAGCGAGCAATGGGGAAACAAGGCAGTGGCACTGAAGAGTCCCCCATTGGACTTGCATGACTCATCTCAGCCCCTAGAGGATATTAACAGTTCGATAGCAACTCTGTCTATGCCCCTAGGGGAAGAGGGGCTGCAGGAGGTTTCCGGGAACCCGGAAGCCTGTGTCCCAAACCCAATCCCGGCATCATGGGCAGATGACATGGGGGCAGGGGGAAACAGGGTGAGCCTAGTGGGTGGCGAACAGGGGGCCTTTCCTGAAGAGGACCTGTATTCGTCAAACGAGGGGAGCATCTTTGCATCCCTGTCGGATGAGATGGAGCAGGGGAGCATCGGGTGAGCCTCCTGTTTTGTTTTTGGGGATTTAGGATAATAGTATTTTTGTTCCCTTATGGATACAATCACTTTTGTTAGTGTAAATGTAAGGGGGTTGAGGGATAGGGTTAAATGAAGGGCGGTTTTTAGTTATTTAGAGGGTGTGGGGTTTGATTTTTGTTTTTTACATTAGCTTCACCTAAGGGATAGAGGGGATGTTGTGAGGTTTAAGAGGGAGTGGGATAAGGGGGAATCAGTTTGGGGTATAGGGGGGTTCACTCTTTGGGGGTAGGGATTTTGTGTGGGCATAGGGATGTTAAGGTTGAGGATTCTTTTGTCGTTATGCAAGGGAGGGTTTTAGGGGTGGATGTCACATTAAGGGATTGCAGGTATAGATTAGTTGGGGTGTACGGGCCACAGGTGGCGGCAGACAGAAGGGAGATGGTGGACTGTCTGACGCCCCTGTGTGCCACAAATAGGCAGTTGGTGATAGGGGGAGATTTTAATATAGATTTAGGGATAGGGGGGTATAGCAGTGCAGGCGCCATCACCGGGCTATTGGCTTGCCATGGTCTGGTTGATGGCGGCCTGCACACTACTCCGGCAATGGTCGGTCCTACATGGCGCAACTCCAGGGGGGTTGCGCGGAGGCTCGACTACATTTTTCTATCCAGGTCTTTGGGTCAGTTGTCTGGTCGGCTGTTGCCTGTCTTCTTTTCAGATCACGACGGGGTGCTCCTGCAGGTGAGTTCTCCAGTCTGCCTCTTCGGGAGGGGGGACTGGAAATTAGATCGGGAAGTGCTGGATGAGCAAGCTTTCGTTAATGCCTTTATTGGTGTGTTTCGGGGGCTTGAAGGCCTCCGGTCCATGTGCGAGGGGGTGTTAGAGTGGTGGGACTTAGTCAAGGTAAGGATTAGGGTCTTTATTATAGGATATTGTAAGAGGAGAAAAAGGGAGGAAAGGAGGGAGGTGGATCATATCCAAAGGTTGCTCGAGTATGAGGCAGGCAACCTCGGCGGGTCGGTCGACTGGGAGAGATCCACTGCCCTGAAGGCGCAACTCAGGGAGCTGCAGGAGCGGAAGGCTCGAGCTTTCCTGGAGCGTGCGCATAGTGGCTTTTTAGAACATAACGAGACTTGTTCCGCTATGTTCTTTAAGTCGGTTAGGGCCAGGCAGAGTAGGAAGTTAATGCATGGAGTTAGAGAAGAAGATGGTAGTATAGTAAGTAAACCAGAGGAGATGGTCAGGGTGACAACTGAGCATTTCCGTTTGGGAGGGAAACCTTTGCCAGAACCATTTTAAATCGAGATTCTCAAGTTGGAGGTCAAAGACGTTTTGTGTCTTCAGGGGAACCCGAGTGAGGTTTCGTTTGATGTAACATTTCATACGGAAGAGAAGCACGATAAGGTTCTGAAGATGGCGAGAGAGACGGGGAAAACTAAGCCGATGTGCAATTATGAAGTGACCAGCCTAGGAAAAAACAGTTTTAGGCTGGTCACTGTAAATATGTACAATCCTCATGTGACAGAAGAAGATGTGAGGGCCTTTCTGGGGAGGTATATGGACAAGGTATCCTCAGGAAGGCTCCAAAGGGACTCCCTGGGCTTCTGGAACGGGAGGAGAGGGTTCCAGGCATTGCTCAGGGAGGACCCAAAGGGACGGGATGGATACCTCCATCCTCCCGCAATGTTCTCCCTGGGGGCTGACAAGGGGACGTTGTACTATGCACGTCAGCCCCCGTTCTGCAGGCGCTGTATGGCCTATGGTCATATCCTCGCCTCGTGCAGCACGAAGAAGTGCAGAATTTGTGGATCTGCTGAGCACGAGGCGAAGGAGTGTGACGAACCAAAGGCGTGCCACGGGTGTGGCTCGTCAGCACACCTGTGGCGGGAGTGCCCGGTTCGTCACAGGTCATACGCGTCTGCAGCTGGGGGGGAGCAGGAGCGGGCGATGGAGGAAGAAGAGGAGGAACAGGAAGGACGTCTCCGGACCAGGGCATGGGCCCAGAGGGGAAGCAAGGAGAGGCAGCAGGAGGAAAGGGGATAGACACTGGAGCTGAAGAAAAGGATGAAGAAAGAAAGAGAGTGGAGGAGCGAGAGAGAGCAATAGTGGAGGACGTGCCGGTGGCGGGGACTGTGGATGGGGGGGAGGGGGTGGGAAAGGGGGGGAGGGATTGGGGGGATAGCATGTCAAATTTCCTCGGGGAAGAAATGTTGGAGATGGTGGAGGAGTTAAGGGGGTATGTATTTCTCCGTTACCCCCGTTACCTCCAACGCCGAGGAAGAAGAAGGGGAAGAGGAGGGTGAGCTTGACAGGCAGTGAGAGGGAGGGGGGTGAGGAGGGGGAGGGGGGGAGGGAGCGGTAAAGAGGGTGATGGGGGAGGGCAGGGTTTCCTTGGCCTCTCTTTTTTCAGAGGCTCCTAATCAGGTGGGGGAGGGTGTTTCCCGGGATGTGGCTCTGGGTGGTTTGTCGGGGGGGGGGGTCTCAACTCCTGTCTGGGGAGTTGGGGTCTCCTACTCCCAGCCTGGAGGTATACGGGGAGGGGGGAAGGGAGGGTGTTGGCGTGGAACCCAGGATGCAGAGGCCCAACACACTGCCTGCATCCTGGGTTGGAGGGATGGAGGAGGACGGGGGGACGTCAGGTGAGGAGAGGATGTCCCCGCAGGTGATCGACCAGGGGAGCATCGGGTGAGTCTCCTGTTTTTGTTTGGTTTGGGTTTATTTGTTGAGGGTTATTGTTGTTAATTATTAAATGAATTTTTCTGTTAAATTGTTTAGTTTAAATGTAAGGGGGTTGAGGGATTGTATTAAAAGGAGGGCGGTATTTAGAGGGTGTGGGGTTTGATTTTTGTTTTTTACAGGGAGGTTCACCTGAGGGATGGTGGGGATGTGGCTAGATTTAGGAGGGAGTGGGATAAGGGGGAATCCTTTTGGGGCATAGGAGGGGTGCACTCAACAGGAGTAGCGATTTTGTGTGGGAATAGAGAGGTTAAGGTAGAGAGCACATTTGTTGTAATGCAGGGTAGAGTATTGGGGATAGATGTGAAGTATAGAGAAGTTAGATATAGGTTAATTGGGGTGTATGGACCACAGGTGGCGGCAGACAGGAGGGAGATGGTGGACTGTCTGGCGCCCCTGTGTGTTACAAACAGGCACTTGGTGATAGGAGGGGATTTTAATATAGATTTAGGGGTAGGTGGTGATAGTAGTGCAGGCGCCATCACTGGGCTTACCATGGTCTGGTTGATGGTGGCCTGCACGCTACTCCGGTAATGGTCGGTCCTACATGGCGCAACTCCAGGGGGGTTGCGCGGAGGCTCGACTATATTTTTGTAGCCAGGTCTTTGGGTCAGTTGTATGGGCGGCTGTTGCCTGATTTCTTCTAGGATCACGATGGGGTGTTCCTGCAGGTGGTGTCGCCAGTCTGCCTCTTCGGTAGGGGGTACTGGAAGTTAGACCGGGATATATTGGAGGAGGAGGCTTTCGTTGACGCATTTTTTTGTTTCTTTTGACGGCCTCCGGTCCATGTGCGAGGGGGTGTTAGAGTGGTGGGATTTAGTTAAGGTGAGGATTAGGGCTTTTATAATAGGATATTGTAAAAGGAAAAAGAGGGAGGAAAGGAGGGAGGGGGATCGTATCCAAAGGTTAATTGAACTTGAGTACGAGGCAGGCAACCTCGGCGGGTCGATTGACAGGGAGAGATTCGCAGCCCTAAAGGCGCAGCTCAGGGAGCTGCAGGAGCAGAAGGCTCGAGCTTTCCTGGAGCGTGCGCATAGTGGCTTTCTAGAACATAATGAGACTTGTTCCGCTATATTCTTTAAGTCGGTTAGGGCCAGGCAGAGTAGGAAGTTAATGCATGGAGTTAGAGAAGAAGATGGTAGTATAGTAAGTAAACCAGAGGAGATGGTCAGGGTGACAACTGAGCATTTCCGAGGTTTATTTAAGGAAAGGGTAATAGATGTAGAGCAGGGAAATGAGTTTTTAGAACACTTGTCCCGGCGGTTGCCGGAGGACGTTAGAGATGCGATGGAGGCTCAGATCTCCCTTGAAGAGGTTGAGAGCGCCCTCAGGAGGATGGGTAAAGGGAAGGTGCCTGGGATGGATGGTCTACCGGCCGAGTTTTACCTCAAGTTTTGGGGTATACTTGGACCGGTGGTACTCGAAGTCTTGAAGGCCATCCTTGAGACAAGGGTCCCAGGGGGATCAATGGCTGTTGGTGTGCTGTCACTTCTGTACAAGAAGGGGGACGCAACAGACCTTGGCAACTGGCGGCCATTGACCATGCTGTGTGTAGACTACAAGTTGCTTGCAAAGGTCTTAGCAGACCGGTTGCGCACAGCCCTTCCCTACGTCGTCCATGAGGATCAGACGTGCGGGGTAGAGGGACGCTCAATTAGATGGAACCTTCAGTTGATAAGGGACTCCATCGCCTGGGTTGAAGATAGAGGTCTGCCTTTAATGGTAGCAGCGCTTGATCAGGCGAAAGCCTTTGATCGCGTGAATAGATCCTTTCTATTCAGGGTATTAGGTAGATTAGGATTTGGGGAGAAGTATATAGGATGGATCCGTACATTATATGTCGGAGCGGGGTGTCGAGTTAGCGTAAACGGTCACTTGGGTGACGTTTTTGACCTCTCATCTGGGGTCAGGCAGGGGTGCCCGCTCTCGGCACTCCTCTTCGTTCTGTACATGGAGCCTCTGGGGGCTGCCATTAGGGCAGACACGGGGGTGGAAGGCTTGTTGATCCCTGGAAGCGGTGGGCTGCGTGTTAAGATGACGCAGTACGCCGATGACACTTCCTTGCTGCTATGCAAGGACTCGTGCCTGACAAGGTCCCTTGCCATCATTGGGGATTTCACCCGAGCGTCGGGGGCAGTTCTGAATCATGCAAAGTCTTCCGTGAAGTTTTTCGGAAGATGGCGCGGTAGGACGGATGTGCCCGGGGGGTTCTCTCTCTGTAAAGGGGCCCTGAGGATTCTCGGGGTCCATTTTGAGACCTCTGGCTCAGCGACGCTGAATTGGAACATGGGTATTGCAGTGGTACAGAGGAAGCTAGCAATGTTGAAGGCTAGGTCTTTGTCTTTTATGGGCAAGGTCCTGGTCCTAAAGGTGGATGTACTGCCATCTCTGTTGTATTTGGCATACATCTACCCATTGCCGGCTTGCCTGAGGAGGCCTCTAGTGAGGCTGGTGTTCCAGTTCATGTGGGGTGGCAGGTACGAGTGGGTCGCCAGGGCGCGCATGCTCTGTCCCATCGGGGAGGGAGATAGGGGGGTACCACATCTCCCCCTCAAGCTGGATGCAATCTTCGTTTCCTTTCTGTTGACGGAGCTTGCTCATCCAGTGATACACCCGTCCGGTTACCTCCTGCGGGTGTTGTTCTCGTATCAGGCGAGAAGCGTAATGGTGTGGTCTAACGCGGGTCCTCGGGCGGAACAGCTGCCGTGGCACTTTGGCCATGCGGCCAAGTGGCTGCGTGCGCACCCCGAGGTTGAAGTTGCCCGAGTAGGTTTAGACCACAGGCACCTGTACGAGGAGGTCAGGCAGGCGGGGAGTCCTGCGCCTGTAGCGGGCATCTCGGCGGTGGTCTGGGAGGGAGTGCAGGCGCGGGGCCTGGACAACAGGCTCAAAGACCTGAATTGGTTGAGCCTCCATAAGTGCTTGCCGGTACGTTCCATCATGTACCGGCATAGCTTGGCGCGATCCCCCACCTGCCCAAGATCTGCTTGTGGCAGGGAGGAGACCGTGCGCCATGTCTTTTGGGACTGTGCCTTTGCCGGAGTGGTATGGGCTAGGGCACGGGTGTTGATAGGTTTGGTCAGAAGCGATTTAGTTGTGACGTGGGCTAGGTTAGAAAGAGATGTAGGGAGAGCGAACAGATAGGGATAGGTTTCTGCTCTGGCTTCTCATGAGCCTCTTTAAACGGGGGCTGTGGGAAGCCAGGCAGGAATTGGTAAAGACAGGGAGAGATTGGGGGGTGGAAGGGATAGTGAGGAGGGTGGAAGGAGATCTAAGGGGGAGGATGAAGCGGGAGGAGAGGAAGTGGGGGCAGCATGCGGCACGGGAGAGGTGGAAAGGGGGTTGGGAGTGTTAGATTGAGGGTTGTAAAGGGTTAGATCAGGGTAGGAGAGAAAGGGCAAGGGTTAGGTATTGGTTAGGTATGAAGGGGAGGGACGATGCTCCCCTGAGTTTTTTGGTTTGGTTTGTGGGTTTTTGTTAATTAAAAATGCCATTATTTGAGTTTGAAAGAAAAGTATGATTTTGAGTTGTATTAATGAATGGCATTAAATATATATTTAATATCTGATACGTCCCCCATAGGGCGAAGCGCCTTTCAATGGGGTCCCCCGTTTCCCGCCATTTTACTGGGCCAGGATTGTGTGTGTGTGTGTGTGTCATTGTGTGTGTCTCTGTCTCTCTGTCTGTGTCTCTCTCTCTCTCTCTCTCTCTGTGTCTGTGACCTTCTTTTCATCCACAGCCCTCAAACTTGGAAGAGTGGGTTCCGGGAGCACCCGCGGGAACCCGGCCTACAGTGCACAGAGTGTGTCTCGGGCCCCCGACCTCTGACTTCCATATGACTCTGGTTTCTCTTCATTACGCACAAGCCTTTCGCCTTTTACTAAAGACTTCTGTGGAGAGGAACACTTACGAGTTCAACGTATGTTTGGAGTGGCTTTGCTTCTTGCAGAGCCCGGTATCTTGTTTCAAGAGAAATTGACAGATGTGCCAGGATAGTGACTTAAAGACGCTACCTGACATGATGACTCCTTGCTGTCCCCAGTCCACCTGGCCATGCTGCTGCTCCAGTTTCAACTTCCACCTGACTGTGCTGCTGCTCCAGTTTCAACTGTTCTGCCTTATTATTTTTCGACCATGCTGGTCATTTATGAACATTTGAACATCTTGGCCATGTTCTGTTATAATCTCCACCCGGCACAGCCAGAAGAGGACTGGCCACCCCACATAGCCTGGTTCCTCTCTAGGTTTCTTCCTAAGTATTGGCCTTTCTAGGGAGTTTTTCCTAGCCACCGTGCTTCTACACCTGCATTGCTTGCTGTTTGGGGTTTTAGGCTGGGTTTCTGTACAGCACTTTGAGATATCAGCTGATGTACGAAGGCTATATAAATAAATTTGATTTGATTTGATTAGCGACTTTTTACAAAAAACACCTGCCTGCCTGTCTGTCTGTCTGTAGCCGGGGAAACGGTGGGTGGGTGGGATTTGGAGGAGCCGGCTCTTGCCAACCCACCCGCTGAGGTCTGTCGAGACCCCCGGGGGCCCGGCGGTTGCAGGGTTCCATTTGTGGGTTATCGCTTCTCGGCCTTTTGGCTCAGATCAAGCTTGGTACCGAGGTGCCCCAGAGCTCGCTGAGCCAAAAGGTCGAAGGTAGGATAGGAGGGAGGGTTTTTAAAAAGGATTTAGCGGTTTTTTTGAACCTATTGTCCTTTATTTTTCAGCTTCTGTCTAAAGAGAGCTTTTTTTGGAAGAATGGAGCAACAGAAAAAAGAACGGGCAGTACCTACCATCGGGTTGGCTAACACGGTGAGATTTTCATGGATTGAAAAGGAGAAGGAGCCATGGGGGAGAGAGACTTTCGGGAGGAATATCGTGATGGGCTACCTAAAACTGCAGTTCAAGGATGTTCTCTGTCTGCAGGGGAACCCATTAGAGAAGGCTTTTGACGTGACGTTATACACAGAGGAGAGACATGACGGAATAATGAAGAAGGTGAGGGCGGAGAAAGAAGAAGGACCCCTGTGCCATTACGCGGTGACCAGCCTGGCAAGGAACAACTTCAGGGTGGTCACCGTAAACATGTACAATCCGCATGTGAAGGATGAGGAAGTGAGGGCCTTTCTGGGGAGATACATGGACAATGTCTCCTCAGCGAGGTACCTCAGGGACTCCCTGGGTTTCTGGAACGGGAAGAGAGGTTTCCAGGTGTTACTCAGGGAGTCCCCGAAGAGTGTGGATGGCTACCTCCATCCTCCGGCGATGTTCTCCCTGGGGGCTGACAGGGGGACGTTGTATTATGCACGTCAGCCCCCGTTCTGCAGGCGTTGTATGGCCTACGGCCATATCCTGGCCTCGTGCAACACCATGAAGTGTCGTTTCTGTGGATCGGGAGAGCACGAGGCCAAGGATTGTGACGAGCCAAAGGCTTGAGTTGAGTTTGAGTTTATTTTTACAGGGACAGTGCACATTAATCAACGTTTCAGTAAAAGTGCCGGTTTTAGCCAGCCGGCTAATTTTCAACCGCAGTCCCTGGGCAGGTTATTAAAAACAATTACAATATAGACAATAGCAACATAGAACAAGCAAGACATAGCATACAGACAGAGCAACATAGGACAAGCAAGACGTAGCATACAGACAGAGCAGCATAGAACAAAAAGCAGCAAGTCAATATTCATAAAAGCAACAAAGTGTTTCCACACCTCACAAGCTACAGACAACAGACAACATGGAGAGCGGCAACACACAGCTAGGGACCATGTTCACAAATCTGATTGACCTTTAGCCATGTCTTCAAGCATTTTGTGAAAGTGTGATATGTGGTGCAGTTGTGTGTCTGATGGCAGTGTATTCCAGACATGGGAAGCTCTCACAGAGAATGCAGATTTAATAAAGGTGCTTTTCCTTAGGGGAACTATACAGTCACCTCTCATGGCAGACCTTGTGGATCTGCTGCCATATGTCTGGGTTTTCTGTTTAACAAAAATATTGAGTGGAGGGGGAGCCAGGCCATTAAGGATCTTGAATACAAGACATGCGTCTGTGTATTGCACAAGATTTTCCCAACTCAAGAGCTCATGCTTTCTAAGGATGTGACAATGATGATGGCTATTGGGCTTCCTATCAAGCACTTTGAGAGCCTGTTTGTAGACAGACTGAATAGGTTTTAATGTTGTACAGCAAGCTTGGGCCCAACTAGTCAAGCAGTATGTTAAGTGGGGGAGTATCATAGATTTGAAGTACAGTTTTGCTACCTCTGTAGTCAAACAATTTCGTATAAATCGGAAATTAGCTAGGTTGAATTTGGTTATTTGAATTACCTTTTTCACATGCTTTTTAAAAGAGAGGTTGGAATCAAGTATGATGCCAAGGTACTTAAAATCAGATACCACCTGGAGCTTCTCCCCTGACACATAGACATCTGGCTCAGTAGCATCTGTTGCCCTCTTTGTGAAGAACATGCAAACAGTTTTTTTCACATTGAGATGCATACACGAGTCACTGAGCCACTTTGTAACCTGGACCATTACAGTAGTGAGTTCTTGTGCAGCTTGTTGTTTGCTCTTTGCATGCACATATATCACTGTATCATCTGCATACATTTGAACTTCAGACCCAGTACAGACAGAAGGCAGATCATTAATGTACAGGCTGAACAGGAGGGGCCCCAGTATTGACCCTTGGGGCACGCCCACATCATAGCTACGAGTGGGCGACAGCTCATTGCTCACTCTGACACACTGAGTTCTGCCTTCAAGGTATGATTTCATCCATCTCAAGGCATCAGGGGAAAAGTTGAACTTGGACAAATTTGTGATGAGAATCTCATGGTTAACAGTATCAAAAGCCTTTCCTCCAGAAACACAGCCCCAACAGCACACCCTTTGTCCATCTTGGACTTCACATTTTCCAGAAGAAAGCAGTTGGCCGTTTCTGTGGAGTGTTTCGCTCTGAAGCCAAACTGCATGGAGTGTAATGTGAAGGGGCTGTTGTTGAGGTGGGCAATCAGTTGTTCTGCTACACACTTTTCAACAACCTTTGACACCACATGTAATATACTAATGGGCCTGTAGTTACTCACGTTAGCAGGGTCGCCTGATTTAAAGATGGCCGTTATTATGGCCGACTTCCATACCCTTGGAAACACACCGAGACCGATAGATGTGTTGGTGACCTTAGTAATGGGGCCAATGAGTGACTCTTTGTAGTTTTTAAGAAAGGTAGAGTCCATCCCAAACACATCTTTGGCTTTAGAGTTCTTTAGTGAGCTAATCACCTTGTTCACCTTTGACTCAGAAACCTCCCTTATGATGAAGACAGGTTGAGTGTCGTTCACTAGCACTGAGCCCAAGAAACCAGTGGAGGGGTTCTGTGTCAGTACCCTGACAGAGTCAATAAAGTAGGAATTGAAGGCTATTGCTATTTCGACTGCATCCTGTGTTAGATTGTTATTCACCATGATTTCTAGTCTTTTTGCAGTGTTACTATTGTCTTTCCCTGTTAACTTTTTTAGATTCTCCCATATCAATTTAGAATTTCCCTTTGCTTCACCAATTATGTTAATAAAAAAGTTTGCCTTGGCCTGTCTGATTTCTTTCATCACCTTATTTCTCAACATGGTAAACCTACGTTTGTCATGCTCTAATTTAGATTTAAGGGCTATCTTTAGAGCATAATCTCGTTCTTTCATCAATTTCCAGATTTCTCCATTTAGCCAAGGAAGAGTGCTCTTTTGGCCAGGTTTGGATTTGATTTTCTTTAGGAAGCCATTTATTGTAGTCTGGATTGTGGATGACTATCAGCTTCCACGTCTGTATAGGACAAGAGATCATTCCAGTTTATTCCCTTAATTGCTTTTTCAAAATAGTTTAATTCACTCTTAGGTATTCTGAGTTGATCCGGCTTTCTAACAGTAGAGAGGTTAAACCTGCTCTTAGACAGCTTTCTGGCTATAAGTGTCAGATTATGATCAGACAGCCCAGTAACCATATTGAATGATTTAGTCACTCTCTCTGGTTTATTACTGAACACCAAATCAATCTGTGTTTTAGAGCAACAAGTCACCCTGGTCGGCCCTTTAACTAGCTGTGTAAGGTCAAAGGTATTAGTGATCCGTTTGAGGGTTTTCCTACAACACTTGTCTTCATAATTAATGTTAAAATCTCCCATTAAGATGACCTCTTTCCCAAAATCACATTCCCTAAGCATGGTATTAAACTGATCAAAAAACACACTTTTGGTGGAAGGTGGCCTATACATTCCAATGAGGGTAAAAGACATTTGGGGAGACAGTGTAACGTTCAGGCCGATACATTCTAGTTCATTATCACATGACCACTCAATTTGTTTACATCGGATATGTTCTTTAATGTAAATCATCACACCCCCTCCTCTTCCTTCAATCCTGTCTCTCCTGAAAACATTGTAGCCAGGCACAATAAAAGCAGCATATGGAGAGTGTTTATGGAGCCATGTCTCTGAGAGGCAGAGAAAGTCAAGGTTGGAGTCTGTGAGTAGATGTTGAATTTGATGACTTTTTGGAATGACACTACGAATGTTCAAGTGCCCCCCTAGTAGTCCCTTGGGCTTAGCTCGTGGGTCCCAGATGACTCGAGAGTGATTGACACATTGAAAAAAGTTACATTTTCTGTGTTGTTTTCTGACGGCTGGGTTTAGGCCGTTTTGTTCCGTTTTGATTAGGGGCAGTTCGGTAGCGCAATTAACAATCCCTCCCGCCTGCACTTGATGCGGGGAACTAATTCAAATAGCTTGCGTACCAGAAGCAGAGTCAGGGATCGCATATAGCGACTCTGGTATGTTTGAAGAGTCAAAATCTATCCTGGAGCCGGGTGAGTCGAGAGAAACCATAGGACCATAGCACTCACCCACCTCTACAGCGGCGACGACCAGTGGACGAGGCCATCCACCGCTCTCCACTCCGGTGCGTATCACTGGCTCGGTGATATTGGGCCCAGGATTGAGTTGTACATCCCCGGAGAGCAGGAGGGTAGTGAACAGGTAGTTTAACAGTGTCCGATAAATGTTGGACTTGTGTTTGTTACGCCTAAGCGGTTCAGTAGAATAAGGAGCGAGGTAGACTTGGCCATTATTCAGAACATTATGGTATGCTGTGTACTGTCCGCTCCCGTGGAACGGTGAACCAATGTGTTTGGTGTTGATATTCTCCGGTAGTAGACTGATTGTGTCATCCCAGCAAGGACGCACTGAGATTATCAGTAGAGCAGCTACATAACTGACAATCATGGCAGAGTACTGGAGATAAAACACATAATTGCGCTTTAACTCTTTAACTCTAACTCTTTACTTAGCTGGGATCGGCGTACACCTGATGGTTTAGATAAAATTACAGCATTCGAATGAGAAGCGGCACCTGCTGCACCACCCTGTCTTCCGTCCGCCATCTGATTGGCCTCCCTGTTTGCCTCAGCCCCTTACATTTTAGGGGAGGATGACTCCAGTGAGGGGTCTGTGGGCTGTGTGCTAGAGGGATCCCAACTCCTGTTTGGGGAGGTGCGGTCCCCTACATACGGCCCCGAGGCAAACAGGGAAGGGGGGGGTGGTGGGTGGTGGTGAGGAACCCAGGGTGCAGGGCACCCGGCCTAACACACTGCCTGCATCCTGGGTTGGAGAGATGGAGGAGGACGGGGGGGCGTCAGGAGAGGAGAGGACGTCCCCGCCGGTGGAGAAGGACCAGGGGAGCATCGGGTGAGTCTCTTGTTTTTTATTTGGTTTTTGGGGTTTATTTGTGGTAAATAATTAAATGAGTGTTTGTTTATTTTGTTAGTCTAAATGTTAGGGGGTTAAGGGATTATGTTAAAAGGAGGGCGGTGTTTTGTTATTTAGAGGGTGTGGGGTTTGATTTCTGTTTATTACAGGAGGTTCACCTGAGGGATGGTGGGGATGTGTGTAGATTTAGGAGGGAGTGGGATAAGGGGGAATCATTTTGGGGCATAGGAGGGGTGCACTCAACAGGAGTAGGGATTTTGTGTGGGAATAGAGAGGTTAAGGTAGAGAGCACTTTTGTTGTAATGCAGGGTAGAGTATTGGGGATAGATGTGAAGTATAGAGAAGTTAGATATAGGTTAATTGGGGTGTATGGACCACAGGTGGCGGCA
Source organism: Oncorhynchus kisutch (assembly GCF_002021735.2). Classification (NCBI taxonomy): domain Eukaryota; kingdom Metazoa; phylum Chordata; class Actinopteri; order Salmoniformes; family Salmonidae; genus Oncorhynchus; species Oncorhynchus kisutch. The sequence goes on from NW_022262815.1 coordinate 113,171, forward strand.
GACAGGAGGGAGATGGTGGACTGTCTGGCGCCCCTGTGTGTTACAAACAGGCACTTGGTGATAGGAGGGGATTTTAATATAGATTTAGGGGTAGGAGGTGATAGCAGTGCAGGTGCCATCACTGGGCTAATGGCTTGCCATGGTCTGGTTGATGGTGGCCTGCACACTACTCCAGCAATGGTCGGTCCTACATGGCGCAACTCCAGGGGGGTTGCGCGGAGGCTCGACTACATTTTTGTATCCAGGTCTTTGGGTCAGTTGTCTGGGCGGCTGTTGCCTGTTTTCACGGATCACGACGGGGTGTTCCTGCAGGTGGGGTCCCCAGTCTGCCTCTTCGGTAGGGGGTACTGGAAGTTAGATTGGGATATACTGGAGGAGCAGGCTTTCGTTGACGCATTTTTTTGTTTCTTTCGAAGGCTTGACGGCCTCCGGTCTATGTGCCAGGGGGTGTTAGAGTGGTGGGATTTAGTTACGGTGAGGATTAGGGCTTTTATAATAGGGTATTGTAAAAGGAAAAAGAGGGAGGAAAGGAGGGAGGTGGATCATATCCAAAGGTTGCTCGAACTTGAGTACGAGGCAGGCAACCTCGGCGGGTCGATTGACTGGGAGAGAACCGCAGCTCAGGGAGCTGCAGGAGCAGAAGGCTCGAGCTTTCCTGGAGCGTGCACATAGTGGCTTTTTAGAACATAATGAGACTTGTTCCGCTATGTTCTTTAAGTCGGTTAGGGTCAGGCAGAGTAGGAAGGTAATGCATGGATTTAGAAAAGAAGATGGTAGTGTAGTAAGTAAACCAGAGGAGATGGTCAGGGTGACAACTGATCATTTCCAAGGTTTATTTAAGGAAAGGGAAATAGATGTAGAGCAGGGAAATGTGTTTATAGAACACTTGTCCCGGCGGTTGCCGGAGGACATTAGAGACGTGATGGAGGCCCGGATCTCACTAGAAGAGGTTGAGAGCGCTCTTAGGAGGATGGGAAAAGGGAAGGTGCCTGGGATTGATGGGCTGCCGGCTGAGTTTTACCTCAAGTTTTGGGGTATACTTGGACCGGTGGTTCTCGAAGTCTTGAAAGCCCTCCTCGAGACGGGTGTCCCGGGGGGTTCAATGGTAGTCGGTGTGCTGTCACTTCTTTACAAGAAGGGGGACGCAACCGACCTTGGCAACTGGTGGCCATTGAGCTTGATGACGAGCTTGGAGGGCACTATGGTGTTAAATTCCAAGCTGTAGTCGATGAACAGCATTCTCACATAGGTTTTCCTCTTGTCCAGATGGGTTAGGGCAGTGTGCAGTGTGGTTGAGATTGCATCGTCTGTGGACCTATTTGGGCGGTAAGCAAATTGGAGTGGGTCTAGGGTGTCAGGTAGGGTGGAGGTGATATGGTCCTTGACTAGTCTCTCAAAGCACTTCATGATGATGGAAGTGAGTGCTACGGGGCGGTAGTCGTTTAGCTCAGTTACCTTAGCTTTCTTGGGAACAGGAACAATGGTGGCCCTCTTGAAGCATGTGGGAACAACAGACTGGGATAGGGATTGATTGAATATGTCCGTAAACACACCAGCCAGCTGGTCTGTGCATGCTTTGAGGGCGTGGCTGGGGATGCCGTCTGGGCCTGCAGCCTTGCGAAGGTTGACACGTTTAAATGTTTTCCTCACGTCGGCTGCAGTGAAGGAGAGTCCGCATGTTTTAGTTGCGGGCCGTGTCAGTGGCACTGTATTGTCCTCAAAGCGGGCAAAAAAGTTATTTAGTCTGCCTGGGAGCAAGACATCCTGGTCCGTGACTGGGCTGGTTTTCTTTTTGTAATCCGTGATTGACTGTAGACCCTGCCACATACCTCTTGTGTCTGAGCCGTTGAATTGAGATTCTACTTTGTCTCTATACTGACGCTTAGGTTGTTTGATTGCCTTGAGGAGGGAATAGTTACACTGTTTGTATTCGGTCATGTTTCCGGTCACCTTGCCCTGATTAAAAGCAGTGGTTCGGGCTTTCAGTTTCACGCGAATGCTGCCATCAATCCACGGTTTCTGGTTTGGGAATGTTTTAATCGTTGCTATGGGAACGACATCTTCAACGCACGTTCTAATGAACTCGCTCACCGAATCAGCGTATTCGTCAATGTTGTTGTCTGACGCAATACGAAACATATCCCAGTCCACGTGATGGAAGCAGTCTTGGAGTGTGGAATCAGATTGGTCGGACCAGCATTGAACAGACCTCAGCGCGGGAGCTTCTTGTTTTAGTTTCTGTCTGTAGGCAGGGATCAACAAAATGGAGTCGTGGTCAGCTTTTCCGAAAGGAGGGCGGGGCAGGGCCTTATATGCGTCGCGGAAGTTAGAATAGCAGTGATCCAAGGTTATTCCAGCCCTGGTTGCGCAATCGATATGCTGATAAAATTTAGGGCGTCTTGTTTTCAGATTAGCCTTGTTAAAATCCCCAGCTACAATGAATGCAGCCTCCGGATAAATGGACTCCAGTTTGCAAACAGTCAAATAAAGTTCGTTCAGAGCCATCGATGTGTCTGCTTGGGGGGGGAATATATACGGCTGTGATTATAATCGAAGAGAATTCCCTTGGAAGATAATGCGGTCGACATTTGATTGTGAGGAATTCTAAATCAGGTGAACAGAAGGACTTGAGTACCTGTATGTTGTTATGATCACACCACGTCACGTTAACCATGAAGCATACGCCCCCACCATGGAGACGGTGTCAGAAGGTACGGGGGAGGAGGGGGAGATTCTTGAGGAACACCTCCCCCCATGTAAAAGAAACGTTGAGGAGCTCTCTGACCCCGAACAGGGTGAGGAGAAAAAGGGAAAGGTGGAGTGGGAGAGCTCCCAGGGGGAGGAAGAGCCCAGAACCTTCCCCTCCAACTCCCCCAATCAAGTCTCCTTTTTAAGTCCTGTTTTAACCTCCTCTCCCTTCCAAACCTCTTTACCCCAGAGGGAGAGAGAGAAAGTCCCTGAAAACGAACCCCCTTTTAACTGTTCAATGCTTTTTATTTTAGCACTGTTTTTACTCACCCCTTTTATGGCTTTTAAAATCACCACGATAAATGTGAGGAGTGTAAGAACAGCAACAAGAGCACAGTCGGTTTTATCCTTTTTAGAAAGGTTTAACTCGGATGTGTTTTTACTACAGGAGTGTGGTCTACCCTTTTTACCCTCTTACAGGAAATGGGAGGATAAGTGGCAGCACGGGCCCTCCATTTGGAGTGGTTCCAATTTGAACAAGAACGACGGTGTTGCCATTTTAATCGGTGAGGCTGGTGAGGTGAGGGCCTTTTTTTTGGTGTAGGGGAGCACGGTGGTGGTAGGTGGGCGTGCTCTTTTAGCCAATTGTACTTTTATGGGGAGGGATTTTAACGTGCTAAATGTTTATGGTTTTAACGATAAACATGACCGGTGTACACCCCATACAGCACGAGCTGAGGTGTTAGGTCCTCCCCTGCTGGCAGACACGAGGTGATCAGGGGGCCTGCTTCCTTCCACAGGTCCCTGGCGGCTCTGCACTTGTAGAGAAATGCTAATTCTTATGTAGGTGACCAAACTATTGTTGATAAAGGGCTACAACTCAGAGTTGAGCCTGTGGGGTCCCCTACAGGATAGCTCCCGCATTACACTAATGGCCAAAACCAGCGCACACACACATGATCTCCGTTGTAGCTGAACGTTGAATGCCCGAAGAGGATTCTACGATGACGGACAGACAACTGAGCCAATGGCGGAAGACTACAGACTACACCCCAGCTGAACCAATCCAAAGATCCGATCTTCCAGAATCAACCTACTTTCTTTTCTATATAATAGTGGTGTACTGATTGTAACGGCCTCTTCTTCGTCTGCGCTTCCGTACGAACCAGCGGGAGAGCCGTAATTACGCTGTTCTAGATATCTTCACTCTGAATAAACTGTAGCTTGTCATACAATTTACCACCTTGTCTGAATCGATCCTTGACCGACTCGTCCGTCTACATATCCAATTGCTAACACACTCCCAGAGCATGTGCCTCACCGACTCTTCTTGGCCGCAGCCTGGTCGGGGACACGCGGATGTCCTCGCCATGCCCCTGACCGGGAGGATCTCGTGGGCGACCATCCAGGACAGGTCCCGATGCCGATTCAGGAGAGCAGGATGGGCCATGTTGCGCCAAACCGTTGTGGGCTCACCTGCTAGCTAGCTAGCAGAAGAAGACAAGGAAAGAAACATTCAAACTGAAAAAAGGGCGAAGCGCCCTTCAATGGGGTCCCCCGTTTCCTGCCATTTTACTTAAAAACAAAAAATTGGGCCAGGATAGTGTGTGTGTGTGTGTCTGTCGCTCTCTCTGTAGCTGTGCCTCTGTGTCTGTGACCTTCTTTTTATCCACAGCCCTCAAACTTGGAAGAGTGGGTTCCAGGAGCACCCGCGGGAACCCGGCCTAGAGTGCACAGAGTGTGTCTCGGGCCCCGACCTCATGACTTCCATATGACTCTGGTTTCTCTTCATTACGCACAAGCCTTTCGCCTTTAGTTAAAGACTTCCGTGGAGAGGAACACTTACGAGTTTAACATATTTTTGGAGGGGCTTTGCTTCTTGCAGAGTCCGGTATCTTGTTTCAAGAGAAATTGACAGAGATGGGCCAGGATAGTGACTTAGACGCATTAGCGACTTTTTCCAAAAAACACCTGCCTGTCGCCAGGGAAATGGTGGGTGGGGAGGAGGCGGCTCTTGCCAACCAGCTGAGGTCTGTCGAGACCCCCGGGGGTCCGGCGGTTGCAGGGTTCCATTTGTGGGTTATCGCTTCTCGGCCTTTTGGCTTCAGATCAAGCTTGGTACCGAGGTGCCCCAGAGCTAGCTGAGTCAAAAGGTCGGAGATAGGAGGGCGATAAGGTTGCTGTTGGACGGTGTCTGATTTTCAAGTAGTGGTTGTTTTGGTTTTCCAGTATTTTCCGTTTGGAGAGTTGGTTTCGTTGTTGTTATTTGAACGTGCATTTTTTTCATTTAGAAATGGCGCGTAACAGTTCCAGTAAATTGGGACTAGGAATCGGATTAGCTAATGCGATGAGGTTCGCCTGGAGTGACAAAGATATGGAGCCCTTCGGGAGAGACATTTTTGGAAGAACCATATTGATGGGGAAACTGAAGCTCGAAGTAAAGGATGTGTTATGTTTACAGGAAAATCCAACGGAGAGGGCTTTCGATGTGACTTTTCATAGAGAGGGAAAGCAAGAAGAAATATTGAAGAAGGTTAAAGAAGTGAGTGAGACAAAGCCGATGTGTTATTATAAAGTGACGAACTTGGCAAAAAGTAACTTTAGAGTGGTTACTGTGACGATGTACAACCCACATGTGACTGATGAGGTGAGGGCCTTTCTGGGGAGGTATATGGATAACATCTCCTCAGGAAGGCTCCTCAAAGACTCTCTTGGCTTCTGGACTGGGAAGAGAAGATACCAGGCTCTTCGTAGAGAAGACCCAAGTGGATTCGGAGGGTACCTCCATCCTCCGGCTATGTTCTCCCTGGGGGCTGACAGGGGGACATTGTTTTATGCCCGTCAGCCTCCGTTCTTCAGGCGGTGTATGGCCTATGGCCATGTCCTGGCCTCGTGTAACACCAGGAGATGCAGGTTCTGTGGATCAGAAGAGCACGAGGCCAGGGACTGTGTCGAGCCAAGGAAATGCCACGGGTGTGGCTCGGTAGCGCACCTGTGGCGGGACTGCCCGGCTCGGCGGAGGTCATACGCGTCTGCAGCTGGGGGGGGAGCGAGAGCGGAGGATGGAGGAAGAGAGGAGCCGGAAGAAGGGGGTGGAAGGACTGAGCAGAAGGAGTCGGAGGGAGGAGGAGGAGAGGGCCGGGACAGAAGGAGAGGTGGCCGGGATGGAAGGAGAGGAGGTGGCCGGGATGGAAGGAAAGGTGGCTGGGATGGAAGCAGAGGTGGTCGGAAAGGAAGGAGAGGTGGCTGGAAAAGAAGGAGAGGTGGCCGGAACAGAGGGAGAGGAGGAAGGGCAAGAGGGTGTGAAGGACTGGGGGAAAAGTGATGTGGTGAGGGAAAGGGTGGAAGAGTTGAGAGGGATGGTGGGGGATTGGTAGAGGGGGAAAAGATAAAGGACGAGCAGGTGAGTGACTTTATTTATCAAAGACCCTTGCTGAATGCTCCGCCTTGCAAGAGCACAAAAAGGCTCCGTCTTCCTCAACTTTTAAGCCCCTGGCTGAACTTGACCTCCCATGTACGGCCAATACCTGGATGATGGAGGGAGAGATGGGCTTCCTATTTGGGTGTGTGACATTCCCGGTCAGGAGTCCGGAGGAGGGAGGGGTGATGGATTTGAGTGGGGGGGATGTGCCGGGTGCCGTTTCTGTGTCCAGGGGAAGGGGGATGGTGGTAGATGGGGGGGATTTAGGGGATTTAGGAGTGGAGGTGGGGTCACAGTTGGCGGGGATAGAGAAGGGGAGCACTGGAGATTTGGTGGTATTATAGGTGGTGTATATGGGTAGTGGGTAGGTCATTGGATATTTGTTAGTGGTTTTTGGTTTTGGTTATAGTTTATTAGTTTTGGAAAGATTATTTGTAGTTTGTTAGTATTAAGTTGATTGAATTTTGGAAGGTTATTGTTTGGTTTTGAAAGTAATAAATATATTTTATTATAAAAAAATCTGTTCTTATCAGTTTAATATCTGATACGTCCCCCATCGGGGGACTACATATTAAATTGATTTTTTGAACAGGGAGTCGGAAATGGGGCTTGCTCCGTCCGCTCCACGCATCGACCCGGTATTGCAGTACCTCCGGGAACGGTGCAACACTTTTCTCCCATTGTCAAGGGGAAAAATACAAAGCTATGTGAAAAGCTAGCAGAAGAAGAAGGAAAGAGAAAAAAAGAAGAAACATTCAAACTGAAAGAAGGGCGAAGCGCCCTTCATGGGGACCCCTGTTTCCAGCCATTTCACCTGCACAGAGAAGGCAGCCTTTCTCAAACATTCAGGTTTTTCCCTTGTGCCGGTTGGATTTAAAGATCATCACCGTGCACATTTACAATCCCTATGTGGGAGATGACAGATTCGGGGCTTTCCTATGCCGGTTTGGGAAAGTGAGTCCTGGGGTACGGTACCTATGGGATCTGGTCAGGGAGGAGACAGTTCCGTGTCGGACTGAACAGGGATCCGGAAGGTGTCCATAAGTTGGTTCACCCACCAGCCTATTTCTCCATTGAAGCGGACCGGGGTTACCTGTTTAATGCTTTGGTCATTTGGCCACGGGGTGCAACCTGCTGAAGTGCAGAAACTGTGGGAAACCAGGTCAAGGCGCAAGTCTGCAATGGCTGTGGGAAGCAGGGCCACTTGTTTAAAGACTGCCCAAATAGACAATGGACCTACGCGGAGGCAGCCGGTGATGGCCTCGAGGAAGGTGGTGCGGGCTCTCCTCTCCGGCAAATAGAGGAAGTTCTTAAGGAAATTTGAGTGGCAGCAGCGGAGGTGGCGAAAGCCCCAGGTGAAGCTGCAGTAAAGGAGGTCCGAAGGGGACTTGAGGAGATGGAGCTGCTGACTGGAGCCTGGGAGGATAGTCTACTGAGTGAAATGTCAGAAGACTCGGCTACCTGAACCATTTCGTGAAAGATGAGGCCATCTTCGGCTAGCGGGTCGACTGGGTAGGTATCTTAGGACAATAGAGAGTCCGGGATGGTGTACAAGGGGAAAAGGAAGAAGAGGAGGGTCACTGACCGGGTGATGGTGGAAAGCACAGGAGGCCATTGGTGGCCATCTCCAACCGGTTTACAGTGCTGAACCCTGATACCGGGGATGAATGGTCAGATGTGGGGGCTGAGACCCAGGATCCAGTTGTTTTTGAAGTTTCTTGCACTGGCGGTCTATGAAGCCTTGATGGGGGGGTCTGGGGATCAGGTCCAGGGGTTCTGTTTGGTTCCTGCGCTTCCATACCTTAAGGGAAGATTTCGGCAGGTGCCATATGGTTAGTGAGAAAGTCCATATTGGAAATGTACGGTCCCTTACTAGACGTCCGAAATCGTTTGTAAAATTTGCGGACGGCGTCGGGCCGAGCGGCAGGGCCGGACCTACCGGGAAGTCATCAAATGAACTTTGTCGGACATTCGGTTTCCGTTTTACAAAAATACGATTTTGGTCATTTTGCCGCTGTCCCGGAAATTCCCACAAGAGGGCATAAGCAATCATATTGCTATTGGACAAAACATCACGATTCACGACGGGGCCTTATCTCGAAAACTGAAAATATTTCGAAGCCGAAACTCGTTGAGCGTAGGTTTGGCATAATTGGCAGTTGGCCCCGAACAAGATGGCGTCTAGGCCTCAACGGTTTTTGAGTTATGGCCATTTATCTGGGATTAAAGGTCCAAAATGAAAATAGAGAAATTATTTTTCCACTTCACGTCAAAGTCAAGGAGCCTCCGGTGTCAATAAAAAAAAAAGCCATTTATCTATCGTCATTTAAGAGAAATCGTACAACGACAGATTGGTGATGTTCACGGATAGGTGTTTTTTTTTCAACGGTTACAGATCCAGTTGCAGGGTGTTCTTACGAATCTTTTTAAAGTGTGCTGCGGAGCTCTGCGAGATTTCTGTGATTTTTTATGATTTTCTGAAATAACACACACTCACTAAACCCTCCGTAAATAACTCAGTTCTTAACGTAATTTATTTATAGCTTCCTGTGCCAACCGGAAGTGCCTTAAATGGTGTCACAGTGGCAGTTTCCAAGGGTTAAAAAGGTCAGATCTTTTCAAAACTTCCTATGTGTGATTAGGCAACCCCCATAAACTGTAAGTCAGTCATTTCTCCCAACAGATGTCAAAGAAAAGCTCTCTCACACACACAGAAACACACACACAGCAAGGATGGAGTGACAAAGTGCGGTGCTCAAAGACACAGAGAGCAGGCAATGGCATAAACATAATCTCTAGGCCGTGCCGAGTTCAACGAGATATCCCGCTTGACGTGCTTCTACACCTGCATTGCTTGCTGTTTGGGGTTTTAGGCTGGGTTTCTGTACAGCACTTTGAGATACCAGCTGATGTACGAAGGGCTATATAAATAAATTTGATTTGATTTGATTTGATTTGACCGTAGCTCGCTCGGTCTAAGCGCAGCGACCATTAGAAAAGTAGGCCCAAAATGAAGCCTGCCCCACAACGTCATTTGCTTTTGGGTGACAGTGAGAGAACCGTTAGGGTGAGAAGCACAATTCGACCTCAGGTACGTTCCTAAGGTCCTCCCGATCCGTGCAAGCCTAACGTTGACCGTGTGGCATTAACCCTTAATAGTTAAAAGAAGGTGTTTACTTCAAAGAGTTTGCATTGACTTCTCTCCCCATAGGAATACATTGCCTGCACCACTAAATTCAACCTGAAGCCTATGTGGGTTATGAATGCCTTATGAACCTGTCTTCTATGACAGTCCATCAGACCACTATGAGGTCTACCTGTGCCAATTCTAAGCTTCCTGAAGCAAACGAAAGTGGTTAAATTAACCCAAAAGGTGTTTTGATGTACATAACCTTCAAAAGGTGAAAATGACTACATTCAACCCTGTGTAGATCGTAGATCAGTCAATTCTTAACTTAAAGACTTAAAACTCAGGATTCTGTAAGTTTCTATGTCAATCAAGACATGTGTTTACTTATAGCTTCCTGTGCCAACCGGAAGTGCCTTTAATTGGGTCACACTGTCTGTTTTGAAGGGTTAGAAAAGTCACATCTCTCCAAAACTTCATATGTGTGACTAGGTAACCCTCCTAAACTGTAAATCAGTCATTTCTCCCAGCAGATGTCAAAGAAAAGCTCTCACACACACACACAGCAAGGATGGAGTGATAAAGTGCGGTGCTCAAAGACACAGAGAGCAGGCAATGGCATAAACATAATCTCTAGGCAGTGCCGAGTTCAACGAGATATCCCGCTTGACCGTAGTTCGCTCGGTCTAAGCGCAGCGACCATTAGAAAAGTAGGCCCAAAATGAAGCCTGCCCCACAACGTCATTTGCTTTTGGGTGACAGTGAGAGAACCGTTAGGATGAGAAGCACAATTCGACCTCAGGTACGTTCCTAAGGTCCTCCCGATCCGTGCAAGCCTAACGTTGACCGTGTGGCATTAACCCTTCAAAGAGTTTGCATTGACTTCTCTCCCCATAGGAATACATTGCCTGCACCCCTAAATTCAACCTGAAGCCTATGTGGGTTATGAATCTCGTATGAACCTGTCTTCGATGACAGTCCATCAGGCCACTACGAGGTCTACCTGTGTTGATTCTAAGCTTCCTGGACCAACCGGAAGTGGTTAAAATCACCCTAAAAGTGTTTATCCATAACCTGCCTGCAGTTTGATAGACATAGTGCATTCAACCCTGTGTAAATCAGTCAATTCTTAACGTAAGGACTTAAAACTCAGGATTCTGTAAAAGCATACCCCAGTGAGGATATGTGTTGACTTATAGCTTCCTGTGCCAACCGGAAGTGCCATAATTGGTGTCTCTTGGGCTGTTTCGAGGGGTTAAAAAAGTCAGATCTTTCCAAAACTTCATATATGTGATTAGGCAAACCCCATGAACTGTAAATCTGTCATTTTTCCCATAAAATTTCAAAGGAAAAATAAATCACCCTAAAACACAACTTGGATGGAGGGACGTATTGGGGTGCGTAGAGACAGACAGTGACTGCAATAGTTAGCTTTGTTCGAGCTAAAAAAGAACCGTCAGACCTAGAGTTCCGAAACTTTAGAATCCTGTTCTAGACCTCCGGTCGATAGAGCCACCTAACTAACCACGCACTAGAAGGTTCTCGGACCGAGAAACAGCCTCGTACATTTGCAATGATTTCAATTCATTTTGACCATTACAAAAATGACGACATTTAGAAAAGTCTCAGAGACGCAAGGCTAGGTGCATTGAAACCGGCTCGGCCCATAGAGACAGATCCCAACGTTTCTGTCCGATAGCTCATTCAAGGACCCCGTAGCAAGGCATGGAAAAAAGTGGATTTTCAGCACCAATTAGGGTTTTACTCGGGCACCGAAGGACCTATCGAGCCGAAACTTGGGATTCGGGGTCGCCTCAGCTAGGCCTACACATAACATAAGAAATGGACCCGCAGCTAGAACGTAACTATGTGTTTTACGTTTTTATTATGTTTGAAACCGAAGGCGCTGTGAATTATGGGCCTGCTCTGACATATGTGATAGTTGGCTTCTAAATGAGTAGGAAAAAGTGGGTTTGGTGTCAATTGATATCAGTTTGGTGTCATAATGACATCTAATTGACTGATGGACACTGACTTGCTAGTTGACTTTTGTACATTTGCAATGTGTTTAAACGGAGAGGGACCATCACCAAAATGGCATTCTGAAATCAACACAAAAAATGGCATCACCATAGTCTCCAGACTGTGCCGAGTTCAACGAGACGCCCCGCTTGAACGTAGCTCGTTCTGAGTGCAGCGACCTTGAAAAAAAGAAGGCCCAAAATGCAGCCTGCCCCACAATGTCATTTGATTTTGGGTGGCAGTGAGAGAACCGTTAGGGTGAGAAGCACAATTCGACCTCAGGTACGTTCCTGAGGTCCTCCCGATCCGTGCAAGCCTAACCTTGACCGTGTGGCATTAACCCTTAACAGTTAAAAGAAGGTGTTTACATCAAACCATTTGCATTGACTTCTCTCCCCATAGGAATACATTGCCTGCACCTCTGAATTCAACCTGAAGCCTATGTGGGTTATGAATGCCTAATGAACCTGTCTTCTATGACAGTCCATCAGACCACTATGAGGTCTACCTGTGTAGATTCTAAGCTTCCTGAAGCAACCGGAAGTGGTTGAAATCACCTTATCAGTGTTGATCCATACACTGCCTGCAGTTTGATAGACATAGTGCATTCAACCCTGTGTAAATCAGTCAGTTCTTAACATAAGGACTTAAAACTCAGGATTCTGTAAAAGCATAGCCCAATGAGGATGTGTTGATTTATAGCTTCCTGTGCCAACCGGAAGTGCCATAATTGGTGTCTCTTGGGCTGTTTCGAGGGGTTAAAAAAGTCAGATCTTTCCAAAACTTCATATGTGATTAGGCAACCCCCATGAACTGTAAATCAGTCATTTTTCCCATAAAATTTCAAAGGAAAAATAAATCACCATAAAACACAACTTGGATGGAGGGACGTATTGGGGTGCGTAGAGTCAGACAGTGACTGCAATAGTTAGCTTTGTTCGAGCTAAAAAAGAACCGTCAGACCTAGAGTTCCGAAACTTTAGAAACCTGTTCTAGACCTCCGGTCAATAGTGCGTGGTGAGTTACGTGGCTCTAGAAGGTTCTCGGACCGAGAAACAGCCTCGTACATTTGCAATGACTTCAATTCATTTTGACCGTTACGAAAATGACGACATTTAGAAAAGTCTCAGAAACGCAAGACTAGGTGCATTGCGACCGTCTCGTTCCATAGAGACGGACCCCAACGTTTCTGTCCGATAGCTCATTCAAGGACCCCGTAGCAAGTCATGGAAAAAAGTGGATTTTCAGCACCAATTAGGGTTTTGCTCCGACACCAAATGACCGATCGAGCCGAAACTTGGGATTCGGGGTCGCCTCAGCTAGGCCTACACATAACATAAGAAATGGACCCGCAGCTAGAACGTAACTACGTGTTTTATGTTTTTTTTATGGTTTGAACCGAAGGCGTTGTGAATTTTGGGCCAGCTCTGAAGTATGTGATAGTTGGCTACTAAACGAGTTGGAAAAAGTTGGTTTGGTGTCAGTTTGTATCAGTTTGGTGTCAGAATGATATCTAATTGACTGACGGACGGTGACTTGCTGGTGACTCTTGTCCATTTGCAATATGTTTAAACAGTGAGGTACCATCACCAAAGTGACATTCTGAAATCAACCCTAACGAGCGACTGAGATTAACCAGAATCACTGCCCAGCCATCCCGAGTTCATCGGGCCAGTCAATTTCACATTCCTGCAGGATTTTTATAGTATGACAAATTCGTGATGGTACCTGCCCATTCAACCATATTGCAAATGCCCAGTGACTTTGCAAAAGTAAGAAAACATAAACAAATGGACATAATGAAATCACCATATTTTTATTTTTGGGTTACCAGTTGCACAACAATGCACGTACACTTGCAATATGATTCAACAGTGAAAAAACATCACAAAATGGACATGATGAAGTCAACACAACGAGCGATGGAAATGAGCAACTATCACTGCCAGGCCATCCTGTGTTCATCAGGCCAGTCAATTTCACATTCCTGCAGGATTTTTATAGCATGACAAATTCGTGATGGTACCTGCCCATTGAACCATATTGCAAATGCCCAGTGACTTTGCAAAAGTAAGAAAACATTAACAAAATGGACATAATGAGCGATGGAAAGGAGCAACTATCACTGCCAGGCCATCCCGAGTTCATCTGGCCAGTCAATTTTGCATTTCTGCAGGATTTTTGAGCATGTCAAATTTCTTATGGTATTTGGCCCCAAAAAAAGTGACTTTTGACTTTGACTTTTGACTTCCTATGAAATCATATTGCAAATGGACAAATCATATTCCTTATGCACAAGTAAAAAAATAATGATAATACAATTTTACAAATGTATATTCATATAGTTCTTACACATGATGAATTGACATAAAATCGAAACAATTTCGAAAAACGAAAAATCCAATCCGGAAGTGCCCCAGGTTTTGAAAGCGCTGCGTTCCAATGACTCCCTATTCAGCTGTGAATGTACCATCAACAAGCTTACGCTTTCTACGTATTCCCCAAGGTGTCTTCAGCATTGTGATGTAGTTTTACGCATTTCTGTTGAAGAATAGCTGTAGGCAGCCACATTGCGTAAGTGGTCACATGGTGGCTCCGAGAGAGATTCTCGCGTAAAATACAGAGGTAGCAATTACTCCAATCGGTCAGAGTGAAAAACAAATTGTCCTGACTGATATATTATTGAATAGATATTAGAAAAACACCTTGAGGATGGATTCTAAACAACGTTTGCCATGTTTCTGTCGATATTATGGAGCTAATTTGGAATCTTTTTCGGCGTTGTGGTGACTGCAATTTCCCGGCGATTTCTCAGCCAAACGTGAAGAACAACCGGAGCTATTTCGCCTACAAAAAATAATCTTTGGCTGTCTACCTGGGAGTCTCGTGAGTGAAAACATCCGAAGTTCATCAAAGGTAAACGATTTAATTTCATTGCTTTTCTGATTTCCGTGACAAGTTTGCCTGCTGCTAGCAAGGCATAATGCTATGCTAGGCTATGATAAACTTACACAAATGCTTGTCTAGCGTTGGCTGTAAAGCATATTTTGAAAATCTGAGCTGACAGGGTGATTAACAAAAGGCTAAGCTGTGTTCCAATAGATTTCACTTGTGATTTTCATGAATAGGAAGATTTTAGGAAGATTTGTGTCCGTTGCGTTATGCTAATTAGTGTCAGATGATGATAACGGTCCCGTTCACGGGCTGGGCGTCACTACAGGTTAAGGGATATGGGGAAGAAAGGGGTGTTTCAGTACCTTTCCTGTGTCTCCTTCCAGGTTCTCTTTTTACAAGAGGTTTATTTAACCTCTCTAGGCTATGCAGGACGTTAGCGTCCCGCATAGGCTAACATCCAGTGAAATAGCATATCGCAAAGATACTAAATGCACAATTCGTAATATTAAACATTCTTGTAAATACATGTATCTAACATCATTTAAAAGCTTAACTTCCTCTTAATCCAACCGCAGTGTCAGATTTGAAGAAAAAAAAAGGATTGGAGAAAGCAATCCTTACGATAATCTGACGACAGCACGCCACACACATATTACTACCATTTTCCAACCAAGCATTAGCGTCACAAAAGTCAGAAATAGCAATAAAATAATCAATTACCTTTGAAGATCTTCTTTTGGCAATACAAAAGGTCCAATCTTCACAATAAATGGTTGTTTTGTTCGATTAAATCCATTTTTACAGCATAACACGACACATTTTGTAAACTGCTTGAGTCATGAATTCTGTATCCTTCAACGAAACATTCGATGCAATTACTCACACTACATGTACGTTTATCTAGTCAGGGTTGGTTTCATCAAACACATCCTCTGTTTGTTAGTAACACAACCACACATGAGGGTTCTTTTTACGGGGCGTATTGACCGAAAGGAACTGATTTGAACACACCAAACAATGACCTCCTGCGCGCCAATGATATCACCAGTGCTTCTTTGAATGACTGTATTTCTGCCCAATCACCACTGATCGTCTTGAAATCTAGCTTGGTAGATCGCCAATGAGCTGAGGTAAACGGCAATATCTAATGTTTATATCCGGGAAGACCAGCTCTTGAACGAAAGTCGAGCGTAACACAGCCATTCGCCATGGAAATGTCTACCCAAAGGAGACACCTTGTTTGCGCGAAGCGGTATTGAGTCAAGAACATTTTCTGCTATTTTATTGAAAGAATTATGGCGACTAAATCTGGAAAATCAAAGGCAAAGTCCAGGTATACAGATCTACATGATATTATTTACGAGATTGATAGAGAAAGTGACCCAGAGTTATAAGAAGATGTATCAGATTGTGAGACAAGTTTGGACTCCCAATTTCAGGAGATATTTCTGTATGGAGAAGATGCAATTCTCGATTGATAAGGAATTCTCATGCCATTGTTTGAAATTAATAATATCAAATATTATTCATTTGAGTTGGAGATATTTTATTTTATTTGACATATTTTTATATATTCAGTAATGAAATGTTGGAAGTGGCTCCACATGGCTCTACATTGTGGGTGTGTGTCTGTCTGTAAATATTAGATGTATTTTATCTAAATATGGAACGGAACCTCACCTTAGTTATTTATGTTCCCTACTCTGTATATAATCTGTGTTTCTGTGTCTTTATTTCACAGTCCCTCCGATTCTGATTGAGAAGAAGAAGAGCTAAACCTGCAATCAGAGAGGAGAAGGGTCATTGGCACTCTGTGCTGGAGGAGGTGTTGCCTACACCTCCAGTATTCAGACCGAAAAGTCCATCGGGACCTCAGCTGGATATAACCTCCAAGTACAGTCCCATGCAACTTTTTCAGCTGTTTTTCACCTCAGCAGTTGTTGATTCCCTGGTGTCGAACACAAATAAGTATGGTGCTAAGAAGCAGGCAGGCAAGAAAGAGGGATGGAAGCCCATTTCCATGTCAGATGTTTCTTGTCAATGGTCATTTACATGGATCTTGTGAAGCTAAAAACCCTGAAAGACTACTGGAAAACCGCTCCCCTCTATCAACTGCCTTTCCCCTCCACTGTCATATCATGCAAAAGGTTTCTGACAATCTCACGGGCGCTTCATATCAGTGACCGAGAAGAAGAGAGGCACAGCAAGGTTTGATAGGCTCTGCAAAATAAAACCTCTACCCCAGCATCGTTGAGGCCTGCAAAACCTATTTTCAGCCTGCCCAGAACGTTTCCATCGATGAGAGGATGGTAGCTTCAAAGGTCAGAATTGGCCTAAAACAATACATGCTTAAGGGACATGGGGGATGTTTCAGTTTTTTCAAGGGGGTGGATGAAGGGAGAGTCCAGATGGGGATTGGGAGGGTGCACTCCTCTGGGGTGGGGATTTTGTTTGGTGGGTTCTTTTTCTGTCATACAGGGGAGTGTTTTAGTAGTTGATGCAGACTGGAGTGGGCACCTGCTGAACCTCGAGGTAGAATATATATTTTTTTGTTCCTGCCAGATGTTGGCATTACTAACAGAACTGTGGTTTTGGGCGGGGATTTCATTGACTCCTTCAAAAGCACTGGAGACTTTAGCCTACCCTATTTGGTTTCTGTGGTTACATTTTTTTCTTTTAGGGACTATTTCAGATTCAATGACCCCAATGGGGAGGAGGGTATGACATGGGAAATCACAAGGGGTTTCCGTAGTCTTATAGATGATTATTTTTTTTAACTATCTGTGCCAGTCTCGCAAGTCACCGTTTCTCCAGCCCAGGTAGTGTTCTCGGTAGAAGTGCCAATTTTTGGCAGAGAATTCAAATCCCACATTTTGGCATATCTTTCTTTTAGGCAGGCTTTTAAATCCCATTATGAGATATTGGGTGACCTCAAGCCATTTTTTGGTTCCCTAGTCGAATGGTGGGGGTGTGTAAAGCGCAATGTGCGCACCCTGGCCATTTTGCATTGTGGCACTACGGCCCGTACAGATAGGGAGGTTTTTCAACGGCTTCAGGGGGAGCTGATTGCCTTGGTGTCAGCTGAGAACAAGGGTGAGGGGAGTGATGTGGAGAGGATGGAGGTTTTAAAAAGTAAGTTGGGGCTGTATTTTCAGGGGAAGGCCAGGGACTTTCTCTTTAGGTGTCAAACAGACAAGTTCGAGTTTGGGGAGGCTAGCAGCTCATATTTTTTAAAACAGGTTAAAGATGACCGTGCCAAAGCAGGTATTGCTCAGCTGCAAACAGAAGGGGGGAATGGTTTCTGACCCCAAGGGCATGGTAGAAGCAGTGTCCTCCTACCAATAATATTTTAGGGAGAAGGACATAGATGGTTCAACAGAACATGTCTTCTTAGGGTTTTTGAGGGAAAAGGTTCCCCCATAGCCAGCCTCTGATCTTGACCGCCCTTTCGAGCTTGCGGAGGTTGAGGCTGCTTTGTGGGTTTTACCAACCGACAAGGTTCCAGGTTACGATAGGCATCCTTTATGTTACCTTTTGGAAAATTTTGGGCAGAGATTTTCTTTCGGGGAAAAAAAGGAGTGTATGTATCAGGGGTTCTGGGGTCTTGACACTGCTTTTCAAGAAAGGGGAAAGTATAACCTAGGGAACTACAGGCCCATTACGCTATTGTGCGCAGACTACAAGGTGGCAGCCCATGTCCTAGCGGGCCGCCTAAGGAAGGGACGGTGCTTCCCTGGGTTATAATTTTGGGTTTCCGTTTGTTTTGTGATTTAAATGCCTTGTTTTGAGTATTTGTGGTGGTTTGTTTTTTTTGCTGAGAGTTTTAATAGAACCTTTTAATCATCTGATGTCTTTGATTTTTAAATTTTAACCATGAAATTAAAGAAGGAAATTGCATTTTTAGCAAAACAGAAAAGTAGGGGGTTATTTTAAGAAGTAAGGAGAGGGAATTAGAAGGGGAGAAGTGTACGAGGCACTTTAAGAAAATAGTTAGAAAGGGTAGGACAATGACAGGATTAAAAACAAAGATGGGTTTTAAAAACAGATGGAATAAAAGAAGTAGTCGAGGATGCTTATGGGGAACTGTTTGGAGTAAAATATTTGCGTGAGGAAACCATGGTGGGACATTTTAACATACATTGACAGGACCTTACACAACACAGACAACCTGACAAAAGACCTGACAATGACAGAAATTGATAAAGGACTGAAACATTTTAAGAGGGGTAAGTCACCAGGGGAGGACAGCCTCCCCTTAGGGTTTTATCTGAACTTTTGGGATGTCTTAGCCGACAACTTCTGTCTTTACTGACTTGAACAACTTGACAAACTACCTGACAGTTAGAGTAGGGATTGTGACTCTTTTACACAAGACAAACTGGAGACCGATTACCCTTTAAATTTGACTGTAACCTTTTTACTAAGGTTCTAACATTCATGTCTCTGTTTTAGGGAAGGTGATCCACCCGGACCAAACCTGTGCCTTTCCAGAAGGAAGATCGAAGGACAGCCTGATACTGATCCGAGATGCATCTTTTATGCGAGAGACCGAAACATGCGGCTTGTAGTCCTAAATTTAGATTTTGATCGAGCCCTCGAGGCTGAGAGGAGGTGAGGTCGGTAAGAGGGCCCAGAGTCCAAAAGGGGGGAAAGGCTTGCTGACCTCTATTGTTCCTGGGCAACCACTACACAGTGTTACATGACTCTTGCCACCTCCCGGTCAACAACAAGACCCAGGCCCTCACGCAGTTCTGGCTGGGCTTACCTCAGAACCTGAGGCTGAGCCCAGTCGACCTGCGAGCCCCAGTCTCTTTCCTGCTCTCTGCACACTATATCCCAGCTCCAGAGTTAAGACATTTTTAACTGGAAAAGA